>NC_050443.1:7420544-7705544 GCF_903995425.1 Onychomys torridus
TAGGCAAACAAGCGTTCTGCCACTCATTCAATCCCCCAGTCCCCATCATCACGTATTTACTTTGCCCTTGTGTCTGGTAACCTCATGTCTGGTCCACGGGTCTAGGTAGACTTGGCGTACAGGCCCCCTCTTCGCTGGTGATTCTGGGTACCAGCTATGGGTGGAGCTGTTAAATACTCCGCAAATATTTCTACGGGACGCCCACACTTCCCCCGGTGCTTGCCTCGCCAGCCTCCAGATTATGCCCTCTTTTTCAGAGGTAGGAAGTGAGAGTCCAGCGGCTGGGTCTGGTGGGGGCGTGGCCCGCCGAAGGGTGAGCGCTGAGCCGCCGAGGAAGGAACAAAGGCTGGGGCGGGGACAAAGCCCTAGGCCCCCTGCCTGTTTGGGAACAAAGGCCACACCCGGGGCAGTGGCGGGACACTCCTCGCATCTCCGCCGCCACGTGGGGAACACCTGGTCCCGCGCGAAGAGGCAGCCTCTTGCTGTTGAGAACCCTGGAGCTGCCAGAGTGCAGACTGGAGACCGAGGGTCCTCTCGGCACAGCAAAGCAACAGAGGCTCTTACCCTCAGCACGGGAGTGAAATGGGAAGGGGGACAGAATGCCTTGTTTATACTGATCCTGCTTCTGAGACTCCTAGCCACGCTTAATCTTGCTGTTCTCTGCCTCAGATTCTTCATTCTAGAGCCTGCTCCTCAGATAGGTCCTGATTCCTCTCCAGGTCCTGTTCTTCCCCTCAGCTAAGATTCACCACTCAGATCCAACTTGTATTCTTCTGCGTTAAACGTTCAGTTCGTCCACCTCCAAAAAACCCATCAAAATCAGGATAGCAGATGGCTAACACTAAAAAAGGGTTATCGAGGGACTGGGCAGAGTTTTACAGACTGGCATCTCAATAGCTCTCTGTGATCTACGGTTTGACTTGGGGCAACTTTGTGCTTCCCGAGTTTAAAAAAAAAAAAAAAAAAAAAAGTTTGGGTTAAGACCGCCTCCGCGTTCCGGCGGGAACTTCCTTCCTGCTAAAGACCCCGCGCCCCCTCCACCTGGGCTCAAGTCTCTTTGCTCGGCTGTGACCCCGCCCACTCCGCATTGTCCCGCCTCTCCTTCTCGGCTATAGGCCGGGTTGAGGCTGCAGACGTCGCCACGCCTGCCGAGGAGGCGGAGCCTGAGGTGCAGCTTTGCACGACCCGCGCGCTAAAGCACGCGGGGGTCAGCCTTGGTGCACCGTCCCCGGTCCTGGGAGACATCGCGCACGTACTCTGCCAGTGAATCCTGCACCCGCGGACTCGCCACGCAAGCCCTGGAAGGGCGGCCGCGCGTGCAAGGGAGGGCACTGGCGCCTGCGTAATCTGCCTGTGCCCCGCCCCCGGGCTGCGGTGCCCAACGCGCGTGCGCGGCGTCGTCGGCGCCAGATATTTCTGTCCCGCCTCCAGGCCGCGGCTCTTTCTGCGAGCGGCGCGCGGTCGGGCGGTTGTTAGCAAGTCTTGTGGCGCACGTCTCAGCAGCAAGGGAGGAGGCGGCGCGGGTGGCGCCGTCGTCTGCAGAGAAGCCGGTAGCCAGCGGCTTGGCCGCATCTCGGCTGCGCCCGGGGCGCGGCGGGCGACGGCCCAGGAGACGCGTGGCGGAGCTCGGCCTCGCGGCAGCCGCGACTGCCCGGCCGTTGGCGGCTGAGCGCTCTTGCGCCTGCGCAGCGGGCTCCGCGCCCCTCCTCCCCTGGGCGGCCCCCCCACCCCCCGGCGGCGTGTGAATGGCGGCCTCGGCGGCGGCTGCGGCGGCCTCGGCTGCGGCGGCCTCGGCGGCCTCGGCGGCTTCTGGCAGCCCAGGCTCGGGCGAGGGCCCGGCGGGCGGCGAGAAGCGCCCCGCCGCTTCTTCAGCCGCGGCGGCCTCTGCATCGGCGTCCTCGCCCGCGGGGGGCGGTGGCGAGGCGCAGGAGCTTTTGGAGCATTGCGGCGTGTGTCGCGAGCGCCTGCGGCCCGATCGGGAGCCTCGGCTGCTGCCCTGCCTGCATTCGGCCTGTAGTGCCTGCCTTGGCCCCGCCGCACCGGCCGCGGCGAATAATTCGGGGGATGGCGGCGCAGCGGCGGACGGCGCTAGTGAGTGCTGGGTGGCCAGGTGCCCCTCCCCCTCCCAGCCTGTGTTCGGGACTGCGCCTGTGCGAGAGTATGGGGGCCCGGGTAGGGTTAGGCCTGGTGGTTTAGTGGGGGAATGGGCTCTTGGCCTCTGAACGATGCCAGTCGCCTGGTCTGGACGTAAGCTGCAGAGTGTGAAAGGAGATGGAGGGAAATAACGTCTAGAAAGGAGATTGTCTGTGGTTCAGTCCTTGAGTGGGAGGCTTGGCTTTGGTGAGCGTTCAGTATTTTTACACATTCTTGTCCCAGCAGTGGTGGATTGTCCAGTGTGCAAGCAGCAGTGCTACTCCAAAGACATCGTGGAGAATTATTTTATGCGTGATAGTGGCAGCAAGGCTTCTTCTGATAACCAGGATGCTAACCAGGTGTGTCCTGGGGGAGTGAAGGGCGTGCATGTCCTTTCCGGAGCCTAACAGGTTTAGGATGCAAATCTCAGATTGAGTGCATTACATGAATTTTCGGTTGCATTTTCTGGGAAGTAAATGAGGGTCTGCTGGGTGGTTCGGCCTGTTCTAACCCCCCTTTCTTTCACAGTGCTGCACTAGCTGCGAAGATAATGCCCCAGCCACAAGCTATTGTGTGGAGTGCTCTGAGCCACTTTGTGAGACCTGTGTGGAAGCCCACCAACGGGTGAAGTACACCAAGGACCACACTGTGCGCTCCACGGGTATGTGAAAATCGGGAGGCTGTTGGAGCTGCCCTCATCATGTCTTTTATTTGCCTAAAATGCCTGCTTGCTGGATGAGTGTTTTTCCAGGGGAATTGACACAACCCAAAAATTCCAGGTTCAGGAGTGCAGACTCTGGGGGTCTAGTTGGGAAAGGTAATGTGTGTAGGGTTTTTTTTGTTTTTTGTTTTTTTTTGTTTTTTGAGACAGCATTTCTCTGTAGCTTTGGCTGCCCTGCCTCTAACACCGCCTGGCTCATGTGTAGAGTTAATACTATGGCTGCAGTCAATACTACGGGTTGAGCTAAGATCATCTTGAAAGCGAGTGGGTCCTGGTGGTGGACAGCTTAGCATAAGCAGCTAGTGAAGGCAAGATGGAAGTGACTTTGGATTTGGATGTTTTTTCTCTGGCACCTAGCTTTAGATTGGTGGGAAAGAGCTCTGGAACAGGAAGGGTTGGTAAGGATCTTGGGCCATCCATCAGTGAGTGAGGGTGAGTCCTGGAATGATTTAGCAGTGGGCCTCAAGCATCTTCCCTCCCCTTAAGGCTCATGGTCAGAGACATCTAGGATTTTATAGCTGTATGGTTGATTGGGTATGGATGGAATAGGTCTTTTTTTGGGAGGCGGGGGTTTGGTCCGGACTCTTTTTTTTTTTTTTTTTTTCTCCCTCCAAGTCACAGTTTCTCTGTGTAGCTTTGCGACTTTCCTGGAACTCACTTGGTAGCCCCGGCTGGCCTTGAACTCACAGAGATCCACCTGGCTCTGCCTCCCAAGTGCTGGGATTAAAGGTGTGTGTGTGGGGCAACCACCGCGTGGCTGGTTCAGACTAGGAGCAACTTTTTGTTTTTGATGTGATAGTTGTAGTTCCTCCCGCCCCTGAGGGACAGTGATGGTGGTAGTGGAAGGTGTGTGGTGGGGTTGAAAAGCAGGAGGCATAGAATGGGATCTGCAGGTCCTATCTAATAACACCATAGGACAGATCCAGGGGTGCAGCAGTGACATGAAGGAAGGCAAGGCCTGACTGACCTGTGTTCTAGTAGTACATAGTTTGGACTTGGTTAGTGCAGCCTAGATTGGATTAATTAGCATTGGGGAGGAAAGGGACTGATACCACAGTCTCACTCTCTGTTTTGGTGAGACATTGTCTTAATTGTAGCCCAGGTTGGCCTTGGATTCTTGATGTTCCTTCCATAGCTCCAAAGTGCTTGGATTAAAATAGGCGATTGCCAGTATGCTTGGTCTCCCCCCCCTTTTTTTTTTCCCCAAGACTCCCCCCCCCCCTTCCTGTTAACAGCACTGGCTGTCCTGGAACTTTGTAGAACTGGCTAGCCTCAACTCACAGATACCTACTTTTGCCTCCTGGGTGCTAGGATTAAAGGAGTATGTTGCCACGCCCAGCTTTAGCTCACTATGTAGACCAGGCTGGTTTTCACACTTAAGGAGATCCTGCTTACCTCTGCTTCCTAAGCACTGGAATTAAAGTTGTGTTATGCCAGGCCTTTTTGGGGAAGATAGCTCAGTATAGTAGTCGTGGCTGGCCTGTAACTCAGTATGCCTCCTGAGACTTGGGATTATGTCCATTCTCTTCTCAAGGAGGTCGGTCTCACTATAGAGACAAGTCTGGCTTTGAATTCACTATTATGCAGCTCAAGTTTGCCTTGAACTTACAGTCATCATCATCCAATTTTCTGGGTGCTGATAATGTAATTAGCTTTTTTTTTTTTAAGCTGAGGATCGAAACCCCGGGCCTTGCTTGCAGTAATTAGCTTTTTAAACAGGGAGATACTGTTGTTTCGGTGTCTGGATGTCATTAGTCTTAGCCATCAGGACCTTGTTTATTTGGGGATGGTTTGATGGCAGGTAGAAGGATAACCAGGATATAGTAAAGAGTCTTCACAAGCTTGTCTTTATCCATTGTGATGGATAATGTGGTCATCTGGGAGCAAAAAGCTCCATTGTTGATTTAGGTCTTCTCAGTAGGTGGGTCAAGGTTGTGGGATGAGCTGGAAATGGCGTCACAAGGATTTTGTCTGGAGACAGCTAAGGGCATGATTCCGATTTCCCAGGGCCTGCTAAGACTCCTGATGGTGAACGCACAGTCTATTGTAATGTGCACAAGCATGAACCCCTTGTACTGTTTTGTGAGAGCTGTGACACTCTGACCTGCCGGGACTGCCAGCTCAACGCTCACAAGGACCACCAGTGAGTCTTAAGTCACAGTGGGCAGGTGGATGCCACCATTTCCAAGTTGAGCATGCAAGCTCACTTTTTTGTGTGGTTTTAGGTACCAGTTCTTGGAAGATGCAGTGAGGAACCAACGTAAACTCTTGGCTTCTCTGGTGAAACGTCTTGGGGACAAACATGCCACACTGCAGAAAAACACCAAGGAGGTTCGCAGCTCGTAAGTGCGGGTGCCAGGGCTATTGGGGTCCCAGGGTAAGGTTCCCTGGCTTGACTTGTCTTGTCCATTAGGATCCGCCAGGTGTCGGATGTGCAGAAGCGTGTGCAGGTTGATGTGAAGATGGCCATTCTGCAGATCATGAAGGAGCTGAATAAACGGGGCCGGGTTCTGGTCAATGATGCCCAGGTAAATCTTACCTGTTAGCACGACACCATCCAGGGCGGAGAAAGAATGACCCTAGTACTCATGCTTTGCTGTTCTCCTGGATCTGCAGAAAGTGACGGAGGGGCAGCAGGAGCGGCTGGAGCGCCAGCACTGGACCATGACCAAAATCCAGAAGCATCAGGAACACATTTTGCGATTTGCCTCTTGGGCTCTGGAAAGTGATAACAATACAGCCCTCTTGCTCTCTAAGAAGCTGGTGTGTAGTGGTGGGCTTTATTCAGCTAGATGGCCATTCAACATCTTTGGGACCCTGTAAGTTAGCAGGTGAGCTCATGTGCTACCTTTTTGCCCCATTAGATCTATTTCCAGCTGCATCGTGCTCTCAAAATGATTGTGGATCCTGTGGAGCCCCATGGTGAGATGAAGTTTCAGTGGGATCTCAATGCCTGGACCAAGAGTGCTGAGGCTTTTGGTAGGTTGCTTATTTAGTCTTTTGCTTGATCTGGGAAGCATCTCAGGCAGTACTGCACCTTCTGAATGAAGATTCTCTCTTCTTCAGGCAAGATTGTGGCTGAGCGTCCTGGTACGAACTCCACAGGTCCTGGGCCCATGGCTCCTCCAAGAGCACCAGGGCCCCTAAACAAGCAAGGGTCTGGCAGCAGCCAGGTAAGCTGGGGAGAGGAGCCAAGAAAGGGGTGAGGGCCATAGTATGCCATGGAGTACTTGCCCCACCTAATGAGCACGCTCTCTGTTCTGTCTCTAGCCCATGGAGGTACAGGAGGGCTATGGCTTTGGGTCAGGTAAGTAGTTTTTTGCCTGGGATTTTATTGGAAGGGCTTGGTGTGCATACCCCTTGTTTGTCTTTTCTGCCAACTCTTTGTCTTCTGAGCAGATGATCCATACTCAAGTGCAGAGCCGCATGTGTCAGGCATGAAGCGGTAAGTGTGACGTTGGAATAGGTGGTATAGTACTGGTGTGGTAGGGATGTGTAGGATCTCATAACAAGGTGTACTTACAGGGCGCGCTCTGGTGAGGGAGAGGTAAGTGGCCTCATGCGGAAGGTGCCACGTGTAAGCCTTGAACGCCTGGATCTCGATCTCACTGCTGATAGCCAGCCACCAGTCTTCAAGGTCTTCCCTGGAAGCACCACTGAGGACTACAATCTGATTGTTATTGAGCGTGGTGCTGCTGCAGCAGCTGCTGGTCAGGCTGGGACTGTGCCCCCAGGAGCTCCTGGTGCCCTACCCCTGCCTGGGATGGCCATTGTCAAGGTGAGCCTGTAGTTACAATACAGGACAGGGATTAGAGAGTGACACCTGTCCCTCCCAGATTTGGATAACAACACTGTCTTATAGGAAGAAGAGACAGAAGCTGCTATTGGAGCCCCGCCTGCTGCCACTGAGGGTCCTGAGACCAAGCCTGTGTTGATGGCTCTGCCTGAAGGCCCTGGTGCTGAGGGACCCCGCCTGGCTTCACCTAGTGGCAGTACTAGCTCGGGCCTGGAAGTAGTGGCTCCTGAGGGTACCTCAGCCCCAGTAGGTGGACCAGGTATCCTGGATGACAGTGCCACTATCTGCCGTGTCTGCCAGAAGCCAGGTGACCTGGTCATGTGCAACCAGTGTGAGTTTTGCTTCCACCTGGACTGCCACCTCCCTGCCCTGCAGGATGTGCCAGGGTAAGTGTGGGGCTGGGTAGGGTCAGATGCATCATGGAGGGCTGGTTGTCATCATTTACATCTCCTACTCTTGACCCTAGAGAGGAGTGGAGTTGCTCCCTCTGCCACGTGCTGCCCGACCTGAAGGAGGAAGATGGAAGCCTTAGCCTGGATGGAGCAGACAGCACTGGTGTGGTAGCCAAGCTCTCACCAGCCAACCAGCGGGTGAGGGCTGAATGAATTCATAGGTGTTGGGTGACCCGGTAGCTGAAGTCCTCCTCTGTGCTATAATTCTGACATCTCTTGCACTGTCTAGAAATGTGAGCGTGTCCTTCTGGCCCTGTTCTGCCACGAACCCTGCCGCCCTTTGCATCAGCTGGCTACCGATTCTTCATTCTCCATGGTGAGTTCTAGAACAGAGGAGAGGTTAGGGATGCCAAGAGGTGGTGGGTGTCCCCTCTTAAGCCTGTATGTTGTCTCTATCTGCAGGAGCAGCCTGGTGGTACCCTAGACCTGACCCTGATACGTGCTCGCCTCCAAGAGAAGCTGTCGCCCCCTTATAGCTCTCCCCAGGAGTTTGCCCAAGATGTGGGCCGCATGTTCAAGCAGTTCAACAAGCTGACTGAGGTGAGCCTGTAGAATGAAGCAGGGAGGGTAGCAGGGGGAGGGAGCCAGGACCTGCTCACCACTCTGCTCTTAATTGGACCCAGGACAAGGCGGATGTGCAGTCCATCATCGGCCTGCAGCGCTTCTTTGAGACGCGCATGAATGATGCCTTTGGTGACACCAAGTTTTCTGCTGTGCTGGTAGAACCGCCACCGCTGAACCTTCCCAGTGCTAGCCTAAGTTCTCAGGAGCTGACTGGTGGCCCCGGTGATGGTCCCTGAAGCTGGCGGAGCTCTTGTGGTCAGCCCAGTCAAGCTCTGGTCTTTGTCTTTTCACCCCATACCCCTTCCTTTGGTGGCCTGACTCCTGCTCTTGGTGGCCCTGTCCTTCAGTCCCTCCTCACAAAATGGTTTTTACTTCTGTGGATTTAATAAAAACTTCACCGAGTCGCTCATGCCTCAGATGTTTCAGGACTGTGTTCCTGAGGACTTATTATTCCTGTATTATTCACCATATAAAACTACCTTTCCCAAGAGACCTTATCTTTTTGGCAGGGTGAAGGATTTGAACACTATCCCTATAAAACTTGGGCTTGGGTTGAGGTCTTAGATGTACCATGTTCCTCCCAGTGGCCAAACAGTCTGGATCTGAAGCTACTCAGATAATAAGCTTACACTGAAAAGTGGGTTGCCTGCTGAGATTCCAGACATTTTTCTTTCTGTCCAACCCTCCCCTCCAAGACAGGGTCTGGATTTCCTGGAACTCTGTAAAACCAGGCTGGCCTTTAAGATCTACCTTCCTTTTGTGTTGGTATTAAAGGTTTGCACTATCACACCTGACCAAGAATTTGTTCCTTATTGCTTAGGATCCTGACACCAGTTTGTCGTTGACTGATGGTTTGGCCAATTGCCAGTTGAGCCCCAGACCAATCGCATTTGGGCTGATAGTCACCACCTTTTTTTTATCCATTGGCATGTTTTAAAAGGCAAACCCTGTTGGGTTGGTAGATGGAGGTCTGTATTACCAGGATGCTACTAGCCCACTTGGGGTGGCTGGCCAAATGGCTTAAGATCAGCCTTACCAACTGCCCCAAACTGCAACCTAGAGTTGGGTCCCATTGCCACTAGTTTGGGAAATCTCACAGCCTTGGGAGAAATTATGTCCAAATTTCTTTATTTCAGGGGGGACAGGGTGAAAACCCTGGGCATAGAGTGTCCTTTGGAGGAGAGTTGTTCAGTCCCTGCGAAGGTTCTTGAGCCTCTCCTCCAGGTCTGCATCAGCATCAGCCAGGGCTGAGGCTGTGGCCTCTGCTTTCTTCCCACCAGCAGCCACACTGAGTGAGCCACCAGTGGAGGGGAGGTCTGCAGAGAGAATTGAGGGTCAAGGGCTGTGGCTGAGCTTTGGGTGGGGAAAAAGATGGGTTTGGAACACTCACTTGATAGCTCATCTGTGAGGCTCAGTCCCAGCTCATCCAGGACCTGGGACACAACAGCATCACTAGGAAAGAAGGACAACTCATGAGGGCTATGAATGGGTAAGGGGCCTGGAAAACATCCCTGCCTGTTACTTTCCACACCTCTCCTCTTCGTCTTCCTCATCACCCATGGCATCATCGATGGCGTCATTCATCATTTCTTCCTTCATATCCATGATCTCTGCCTGCCGTTCAAACTCCATCATGATCTTCTGAATCTGGGGTAATTTGAGCTGGAAGAGGGGGAAGGATGAGAGAGCAGCCTAAAGGTCAATGGGGATGGGAAGGTGGATTGAGAGGGACAAACCTGTCTGTTCATGGTGCCCATGGCCTTAGTAACGCCCTTCATGGCTTGTGCCATTGAGTTGTTGGATTTTAGAGTCTGTATCTTGAGGGACACAGCCTGGATGTTGGCCCGCATCAGCACAAACTTGCGTACATATCTCCGGGTACGAACCAGGTCTTTTGCCATGATTCGAACAGCATCCTGCAGTGGATAAAACAATAAACAACGATGCTTTATTCCTGTTGAGATCTAGAAGGCTAATGGAAACTAACCCAAAACTTATTAAAAAATCTCACCTTCCACTCAGGGGTATCACTGCAGCCATCTATGTAGCCCAGAGTAGCCTACTGGTAATTCTGTCCCTGTTTTCCAAATGCTAGGACTGCAGGCAGGGGCCCCTATATTCAGACTTCTCTGTAATCTGGTCCTTAAATGTGGGAAGGTAGCAGGCCTAGGCTCAGTTCTTATCCCTATTCCCTTTTATGTCCAGAATCACTCCTTATACTTTTTCAGTTTTAACCCCTAGACTGGACCAGAATCTGCCTTGGGCCAGAGCTTGGATGCTGGTAGAGCCTTGCCTAACATGCACAAAATTCTGTAGTTTAACACCGAACACTTCCATATGACAGCCTATGTATGCCTCACTGTAACTGGAATCAAATAAATGAATCCAAGATCCAGCTTCCATTCCCTACTTAGATGTTACTGGCACACTGACCAACTGTGCACCCACCCATCTAACAACCTTACTGGCCTTTTTTTGTTTTCAAGACAGGGTTTCTCTGTAGCTTTGGCGCCTTTCCTGGAACTCTGTAGCCCAGATTGGCCTTGAACTCAGAGATCCGCCTGCCTCTGCCTCCCGAGTGCTGGGATTAAAGGCGTGCGCCACCACCGCCCGGCTTCTGGTTTTGGAGACAGGGTTTCTCTGTGTAGCTTTGTGCCCTTCCTGGAACTCACTTTGGAGACCAGGCTGGCCTCGAACTCACAGAGATCGACCTGCCTGTCTCCCAAGTGCTGGGATTAAAGGCGTGCACCACCACCGCCCGGCATCACTGGCCTTTTTGACAAGGCCAGTTAACGCAGGTTATCCTTCATCCTGGCTCACATTGCAGCCTCCAATTCTGTTTGGCTCATGGCCACTCAGTTCTCTTGTTCTCACAGTTTCTTAGGGCTAAACATTTGCTGTTGTCTGCTTGATGCACTCCTTGGCTAGCTTCTCTGCAGGCTCACTCATCCCACTAATGTTAAGGAGTTCCTCCCTGATACCCCAAACTAGGAGATTCCTGTGTAGCTTGCACTCAACTTTCTTCAAAGCACATGTCTTTCATTGTCCTTAAAATAGTGGCTGGGATGGCACCTTGCCCGTGTCCCAGCCTCTGACCAGTTGGCACTTACCATCTGGCCTTGCTTTGCCATCTTTTTGATGTCTGCAATGATTTTCTTTTCTTGGGTTTCTAGCTTCTGCCGCTCCCTGTCCAGCTCCCTCATGGCTCGGTTCAGGGCTCTCTGGTTTTGCCGAAGTAGTTCTTCTGGCGTCTTCCGGCGCCCAAACAACAGGTCCATAGTGGTAGGACTCCACCAGCAGGTCTGAGGCAGACGTCAGACCTTGCTGTGGGGTGCAGGGCCCAGGACAGCAAAAGGCAGAAATAGGGTCCTGTCAGTGGTTAGGACCTGGGGACAGGAGGTACGCATGAGTAGACACAAAGGATTAGTCAAGGAAGGTCAGAAGTGAGAACTAAAGTTACCCACTTCTCTGGCTCGGGCGCACCCCCTCCGCCCGCCCGCCACTGCCCTGCTTTCACAAACAGTACAGCAGACTTAAGGGTGTGGTTCTCGAGTATTCCAGGGACCCAGACGTGAGTAGGCACGCCAAGGAGTACTGAGGAAGGAAGGGTGGTTGTGAGGGTAGGTAGGATGGACTATGTTCTGAAACCTAGTGAGGTGGGAGTGGGGCCCTAAGGTGAGGAAATAGACCTGAGTGATGAGGGAACCTGGCTTGCCGGGGTAGAAATGGCATTCTACACCCAGGCGTGACAGACACGGAGGGCAGGTCTCGGGGATGTAGAGGAGCCTGCGTGCATACCGAGGGCAGGCAGAGGTGGGGACCTCGATGACGAGGGCAGGGTCGGGCAGACTGCGACATCTGATGCCCTAGCCGAGAAGCCCTCCTACGCTGCCGCCCAACCAGGACCTGCGGCCCAGCAGGGGCCACTCACCGGAGCCGAGAGAGCGATGGGCTTCCGCTTCCGGGTCACGCCCCTTTCTTTCCGAAGCCTTGGGCCCCCACCAACGACAGCCCCTCGGTTCGGTAGCCTCTGCTGCTGCCGCCGCCGCCGTTTCCGGATTAAACGACATGACGTCACAGGCCCACCCTCTCCCGGAATGCTGGGAAGTGGCAGGACGCACGCGCACAGCAAGCGACACCGCGCATGCGCAAAAGACCCCCGCACCTCTGCGGAAGACACAAGTCCCACCCTAGTAACCCTCGAAGGCTCCCAGCGGGACTGCAGCACGACCGGCACCTTGGCCTATTCATTCTGGAAGGCCCCACACTCGACCCTTCTTTGGGCGGTTCATTCAGGGAATCTCTGCAAGTGCCCGGCAGGAGCCAAAGCGGCGGACCCACACATGGCATAAAGGGGCAAGCCTGGAGATGATCTGTAGGTTCCCTTATGTTTGTGTAAAGGCCAGGAACTGGAATTAGCCGACTCTTTCCATTGCTTGCTCCTCATCTCAGTGAGTGGTCCCGCTCAACCCAAGGCCACAGTGGCCACACACTCATCTTCATCGCAGACGCTGGTGGACCACACCTGTCCCTCCCACCCCACAGAAGGAAGAGGCAGAGGCCATGCAGTAACATTCCCCTTTAATAGCCTGGTGGGACCTCCAGTGGTGGTGGGGTGGGTTGCCTGGGCCCAGCGACCCAGGACCATTGCCCACTTACCCCACAGTCAAGAGTGGGGTGTTGGACAGCACCCAGCGGGAGGGGGGGGGCGCTAAACAAGCCAATTCATTTCCCATCGCTGAGCAGGTCGGGAGGAGGCAGCACCGACCATAATCACGTGGTGGTTAAAAAAAAATAACTAGGGGCAGGTGACAGGGAGGGGAGGCAAGGCCAAGGCAGGGGCCAAGGCTACCCCACACACCCTACCCGGGCCCCCAATAAATATTTGCAGGGGATGCCTGGGCTGGTAACCCCGGCAGGGATGGGTAGTTGCTAACCCTATTTCAGGCAGCGCTCGAAGTAGGTGGACCCGATGTAACCACCTCTCATGGAGCGCTGCACGTTTTGTTCAAACAGCCGCCGGTTGTTCTGCAGGACTTCGGCAGCCTCCTTGTTCAGTGGGTCTTCGGGGTTGGGCTCCTGTGGCCAGTACAAGTGGAAGTTAAACAGGCAAGAGAAGCATCTGGCCAACAAACCCTCAGCCTCCAATGCCTATCCCTACTCACCAAGAAGAGATACTGCAGGCCATAAATTATGGAGTTTATCGTAAGGACTGGCTTCCAGTCCTCTCTGTGGGCAGAGAGCATCAAGGTTATCAGGGTTGGTGAGTGGGAGCTGCCACTGGCCCTGCTAGTGCCAAACAGGTCAGGTCCATAGGAGACCCACAACACTGAGGAGTGAGATGTAAGAAAGGGGTAAGATATAGAACAGGGCAGGCCATGGAGAAAGCCAAGGCCAGGCTAGTAAGAAGACAACCTGGAAATGAAAAGACAGAGGATCATAGACCATAAAGGGGAGGGAGGGGCAGAGGTGGGTGCAGCATCCACAAGAAAGCTGAGAATGCATGGAAGGCAGGCCTTGGGAGGGGAAGGGAAGGCAGTGCCATCACCTGAGGATGTTGAGGCAGACGTTGCCCTCGAGGTCAATGTTGGGATGATAAACCATTGTCTCACACTTCACCTTGGGGGGGTCATGTGGGTAACCTTGTCCCACCTGGCCCCAGAAAAAAGAGAAATGTAGGTTTTTTTGGGCTATGCATCAGCTGCTGCTGCTTCTCCACAGAGCCACCTCTGTCCACTTGGGACTCACCTTAAAACTGAACACAAACTTCCCACTCTTGTAGAAGCCCTGGGAAAGGAAGGGGAGAATGAATTAGGGTTCCCGATTCCCTGTGGGGCTCCCCCTGGTCTGTTCTTGGGAACCCCTACCATGTTTATTTTACTCTTACCTCATCAGGACAGATAACCAGCTTGAAGTTGAGGAGGTCGTCTGGGTCTGAGAAGCTGATGTCACAAGTCTTGGGCAGGTTCAGCTCGTTAATGTCTAGATTTGGGCAGCAGAGAGGGAGAGAAAACAGGTGAAAGATAGGTCTGGCCAGGTGTCAGCAAAACCCTCAGGTCCTCCTCCTGGCCCTGTAAGCTCTGTTGTGTGGCGTGCTTCACATCTCTCAGTCTGTACTACATACTCTGCCCCTCTTTTCAGTCTCTACAAGGACTCTTCTGGATACACAGTATCCCACATAGAAGCATCTTCAGTTGGAACTGGATGCCCATCTCTTGGGAAAGGGCAAACCCTTATTATCTCCCTAGACCCCCATCTTCAGAAGTTCCCGCCACACAGTCCCCAAGAACCCCTACTCCCACAGTCCTGGTTTTCAAGAGCCCCTGAGCACCCTAAACCTGAGGCTCTCTAGTCATGATCTCTACACACTCTATCTATCCATCCTAATTCAAGGACCATGACCCTCCAAACACTAAGTCATCCCTTTTCATCAACTATCTAGCCTCCACTGCCCTTCCTCTTCTCCAGGTTATTCCATGCCCCGGTTCCCATCTGACTCTTGAGACTCCTAGCACGGAGCTTAAATTGACCCCTCACTCCCATTTCTTAGCCCTTTCTTCCTCTCTCCCCTTCACCGCAAACTCCAAACTGCTCTGCCCGACTCCCGGGCTACAAGACCCCCAAAATAACACACTAAACCGTTTCCTACTTATCTCCAACCCACAACCTTCACCTTATCTTCACGGCCCGTCACCCCAAAGCAAAGTTCCCGTCTGGCTCTCAAACTACCCCCCTCCCCTAACAGATCCCCGGTCCCTAACCATCCAGGCCTTAGTATCCCAACGCCCCATCCCCGGCCCCAATCTCTGACCCTCCCTAGTGACCGCACCCCCGTCCCGCATCACAACCCTCGGACCCTGACTTCCGGCACCCCTCGTCAGCGGCTGCATTTTCACAGCCCGGCCCCTGACCTCAAGCGCGGGGTCCCGACCCCTACCCTTCTGGATCCGGAGCTGCGCCGCCGACGCCTTCTTGCTGCTGCCCTTGGTGCCGCCGGCCGACTCCTCCTCCTTCTTCTGCTGCTTCAGCGAGAACAGCTTGATCATCCTGCCGCCGCCGCCGCCGCAGCCGCCGCCGCGGGGCCCGGGACCCCGGCCACCCGGCCCCCCGCCGCCTCCTGCGCCGCTTCCGCTCCTCGGACCCGCTGCCGCGGCCTCCTCCGCTGCCGCCGCCGCCCGCCCGGCCTGCCGCGCTGCTCCGCGCCCACCACACGGCCCGCCTCGGCTCCCGTAGTCCGGCTCTTGGCCTGGCTTAGCGCCTCGGGTGCGTTCGGAGGCGCTCGCGAGGACTCGGCGATCCTCGGCCCCGCCCCTGCCTCGGCCCCCGCGCCCTCCTCTCCCCCCCGCTTCCGCTCAGGTCTTGCGAGTCCCCGCTGCGGCTGCGGACGATGGCCTTCCCGGGTCCGCCGCTCCCCGGCCTACTTGCTCCCTCCGCGAGGAGGCTGCGGTGAGGTGGAAGGAGGAGGTGGCAGCCGCGCTGGCGGCGGCAGGGTACCGACAGCGGCTCGGCTTCCGCGGCAGGCGCGGCTTCGCTGCGGAGGTCGGCAACGGCCTCGGGCGCCCCGCCGCTTCGGCACTTTCCGCCGCCTGCCCACTTCGGTTCTTCCTGTCCCGGCTGCGTTCTGCGCCTGCGCCTGCGCAGCCCTTGCAGCCCCCCAGGTTGCTCCTCGTTGGAGTTTGGGGTTCGGTCTTCTTCGGTTAAGCTCGGGTATTTCCGTTTGTGGAGGTGACTATTCGGCGGTCCAGCGGGTACTTCCTGGGATGTACACCCAGCAGAGCAGGAAGCGGTACTTGCAACCATTTTTGATCGAGGCGGGTAGTGGCCGTTTGGTTGTCGGTGGTTCCATTTAATGTTGCGCTTGTGCGGAGCGCAGCAGGAGTGGGCTAGAATGGATCTTGCACTCTGCGGGCTCAGCAAAGGCAGAGTCTGGGCGTTATAAGGGACATTGTCTGAGCTCTCTTAATCCTATCGCACACCCAGATTGCGATTGATGTAAACTACGCTAAAACTCGTGTTGTTCTGGAGGCTGAGGCATCAGGTTCACTTGAGCCCAGGCGTTCAGGGACATCCTAGGCAACAAACACATGAGACCCTTGTTCCTTAAAATAGATTTCTGTTGTGCAGCAGAGGGTGCGCACTGTGTAGTTTTACAGTCCAAGGTGGACATGGGTATAGGGCTCATAGCTGCGGCCTAGAGACCAGCAGAAATGGCATTGTGCCTCTCGACGGACCTAGGTTGAGTAAGCTCGCATCCAGTCACAGCTTAGGGTGCTTGGGAGGCGGAGGAAATAGCTCAGGATGGGATCAGTGACTTCCGACTGTCATCTAGGAAACCAGCAAGCAGCCACAATCGCTGTTAGGGGCTTCTGCTGCTTGTCTGGTCACCACTTGAAAAACATGCCTGGAACAGGTTGGGACTCCGCCCATTCCGCTCCTTTTTTTTTTTTTTTTTTTTTTTTTTTTTTGTTTGTTTGTTTGTTGGTTTTGTTTTTTCGAGACAGGGTTTCTCTGTGTAGCTTTGTCCCTTTCCTGGATCTCGCTCGGTAGACCAGGCTGGCCTCGAACTCACAAAGATCCGCCTGCCTCTGCCTCCCGAGTGATGGGATTAAAGGCATGCGCCACCACCGTCCGGCCGCTCCTTTATAAAGGCCTTTCTTTGCCATCTGACAGATCTCCGCTACCCATCATGAACCATGGTTCTACATTTGGGACTTGGTACACCCTTGCCCACATTTTCCTGTTTTTTTTTTTTTTGTTGTTGTTGTTGTTTTTTTGAGACCGGGTTTCTGTGTAGCCCTGGCTGTCTTGGAACTCAATGTGTAGATCTGCCTGCCTCTGCCTCCCGAGTGTTGGGATTAAAGGCCTGTGCCACCACCGCCCCACTCTTCCTTACCATTTGAGGCAAGTCCCCTTTGTGCCCTCTGTCATCTCAGTTGCCCACCCCCAGCATCTTTTCTTGGCCTTATCCTTAAAGGCTGAGAGAAGTTTGGGCCAAGGACGGGACCTCAGCTGGAGTTTGGTGTCGACCTGGCTTCCACCGTCTGTCCTCACACCTCAGCCTCCACTCACAGCCCATTCTGAGACCCAGAAACAAACAATCAAACAAACAACCTACTCTAGAACTCATCTTCACTGTTTCCTCAGCTACTCTACTCCGCGTTGATTATTGCATAGCTGCTGCTTTTGTGGCTTTATCTTCTCCCAGGCAGGATCTATCTCTGTAGCTCAAACTCAGTATGTAGTCCAGGCTGACCTTGAACTCACATCATTTCTCTTGTCTCAGTTTTCAGAGTGCTGTGATTACAGGTATATTCCTCCATGCCTGGCCCACCTAGAGGCCCATGGTTGTGGCTAGATGGGGCTCAGGCCATTCTCTGTCGTTCTGCAGTTGTACTGGCAAGGTGGGAGCACTTGCCTGCCTGTGTCTTTCAGTACTCCTGAGAGTCGAAAGTCTCCTTCTCTTGGTTCAGGGTCTTTGGTGGTCTGCCAGGCAGGAGAGAAGAACACTGAAAATTATGGGGACCCGAAGGAATAGCGCCTCTGACCCTGGAGCCTGGAGAAGCAAGAATGCCAGTACAATTAACAGTTGCTTAAAGGTTTTTCTCCCTTCTCAGCTGTAAACCTACAATGTTCTAAGAATCTCACCAGAAATTCCATTTACAGGGAAAGGATGTGTACTGAACCTGAACAATTCCAGTAGCTTCTGCTTTTACCTTATGAGATTACAGTTCCATCTAAGGCATCTCTGGAGCCAGTCTCCAATCTTTTCAAAAGAGGAAAGGAAACAGCTTTCTTTCTTTCTTCTTCTCTTTCTTGCTTTTTTTTTGTTTTTTGTTTTGTTTTGTTTTTCGAGACAGGGTTTCTCTGTGTAGCTTTGCGCCTGTCCTGGAACTCACTCTGTAGCTCAGGCTGGCCTCGAACTCACAGAGATCCACCTCTCTGTGCCCCCCAAGTGCTGGGATTAAAGGCGTGCAGCAGGAAACAGGTTTCTTAGCAACCCTTTGAAGTGTACTTTGTTGTATGTGGCTAATGCCAAGTCAGTTGAGACTCTTCCTGCTTTCCCTCCTTCTTCCATGGGAAACATACCCACACTTGGTTAAGTCTTTTTGAGCACTTCTCTCATGCTTAAAGATGATATTACAGTACCTTTTTTTTTTCTTGGTTTTTCGAGACAGGGTTTCTCTGTAGCTTTGGAGCCTGTCCTGGACTAGCTCTGTAGACCAGGCTGGCCTCGAACTCACAGAGATCCACGTGCCTCTGCCTCCCGAGTGCTGGGATTACAGGCGTGCGCCACCACCGCCCGGCTAAAGTATCTTTAATAAAATCTCCAACTTTGCTTCATACTGGCTAGGGCTGAAATTCTTTTCTGTACTGGAACCCATGAATCTCAGTTTGACCTGAGTCCAGATCTCCTAAGATTAGGGGTGTTGTGGTGGCCTCATGGAGCTGTGTCTTTGTCTCTTTCCAGCTGACAGTTGGAGGGGACAAGGGAGTGTCATAGGGACTGGGGACCCCCATTTCACTATGACACACAGGATCAACCTCAGACTTGGTTTGACTTGTCTGCTCTCCTTGATGCCAGGTCCCAGTTTGGGGTATCATCATGAAATGGCAGGAACAAGGGAAGCTATTCCCACAGAAGCGGCTCGGACATGCAGGTCTTAAAATGGTATTCCTGGGAACTCCCAGGGCCAGTCTGACACCCTGGGAAGACCTGAGCTGGGATTGAGGGCTTAAGCTGAACCATGCTAAATAGACCGCCTTTGACTACCTGTACCCCAGTCATCCATGGGAGCGGGCAGCTGTGTCAGAGTTATAGTCAGTGAGACGGAAGGGGAGATGGCTATTGAAAAGGAAGCAATGGCATGGGCACCTGGCCTCCAGTGTCCGGGATCATGTGAACTGTTGGCAGCTGTATCTCCTGTGACTTCCTGATGAATGCAGCCCTGAAGACTCCATAGTATGAAGGAGACCCTTGCAGAGCTATGAACAGAGCCGCGGTGGAAGGGCCTCTAACAGTGAGAGGAACAAATTTCAGAGGGTAGAGCAGCTGGTCCTGGGTCTGAAGCCTGTGCTTCCCATTTGCGGGCCCCCTTCTTAGTACCTGTTAGTTGCAAATCCATGGGGACAAGAAAATCTTGAAATGTCTGCGTTTCCAGGTTAAACCTCCCAATCTGGCATGTATCCAATGGTCGCCCCTCAGTGCTCATCTCTGCTGGGAAGAAAGCTTGTCTGCTTATGACTGTTTCAGGGGTTCGGGGACTGGACAGTGGGTTTGGGCACAGGGAAACTATGTCATGGGAATTGCTGGTATTAGCTTAGCAAGATGGGAGAGCTTGAGAGGTGGGCAATCCCTTGGAGGCTTGAGTGTTCTTCCATGCCCTTCCGGGCTCCGGACTGTGGTGGGAATGGCAGGGAAGACAGCACGAGATCCTGCTTCTGACAAAAGTTGAGTATCACTTATGTTCCTACCTCTGGGCTCTAGACTTACCTAGCTGGACATCACTGCAGGCAGACTCCACAGAGGCCTCTTAGCCTGCTGCTCTGGGAAACAAGGTGCCATGGGGGCTGGGAAGGGTGGCCTTCCACCAGCAAAACTCCACCTGGCAGCCAAGGCCTTTCTAGTAGTAGTCTCCACACTACCAGAGCCAGGCCTTCTAGCTCCCTGGAGAGGACACCCCCAAGGGCCTTCCTCAGGATTCTCAATCACCCTGGCACAGGATAATCAATGACTGGCCCCTCCCAAGTGTGACCTCCTTGACCTCATCACTTAAAATGTAAAACTTGCAGATCTTCACTGCTAAGCCTGCCCACTTTCCTGAGTTCTAGCTCAAAAAGCATAACTTTTCTTATCCCCACTCTCTTTGGATACCTGCAGTAGTCCTAAGTGTGCTTGTCTGGATACTCGGGACATTCTCCTTCTCTCTGATAACCCCAGCCCTCTGCTCCCATCCAGCTGATTGCTGACAACCATCGCTGAACCTGCCTGCTTTCTGGGACCCTGACTCAAATGGCATGGTTCTCTCTCCTCATCAGCAGCCAAGATTTACAACTTTCCTGATTTGTTTCTCCCAGCTCATAAAAATGGTCCTCATTGATCCCACATCCTGGTGAATGCTAGCCAAACAGCCTCTCAATAAACTACATTCCTAGCTGTGGCTCCCTTTTAATGATGTTTATTTACCTGTGTGTGTATATGTCACACATAACACAGAAAACACACACACAGAGCTTGGGCAGGTCAGGAGTTGGTTGTCTCCTTCCAACATGTGGGTTCTAGGGATCAAACTTCCGGCATCAGGCTTGATGGCTTTACCGATAAGCCATCCTCCTACTCACCCCCTAAGCCCTGTTTTTTTTTGTTTTTGTTTTTTGTTTGGTTTTTCAAGACAGGGTTTCTCTGTGTAGCTTTGTGCCTTTTCCTGGAACTCACTTGGTAGCCCAGGCTGGCCTCGAACTCCAGAGATCCGCCTGCCTCTGCCTCCCAAGTGCTGGGATTAAAGGCGTGTGCCACCAACGCCCGGCTTTTTTTTTTTTTTTCCCCCTCTTTAAGATTTATTTATTTAGTATACAGAAGAGGGCACCAGATCTCATAGATGGTTGTGAGCCACCATGTAGTTGCTGGGAATTGAACTCAGGACCTCTGGGAGAACAGTCAGTGCCCTTAACCTC
Organism: Onychomys torridus; assembly: GCF_903995425.1. NCBI lineage: Eukaryota > Metazoa > Chordata > Mammalia > Rodentia > Cricetidae > Onychomys > Onychomys torridus. The sequence goes on from NC_050443.1 coordinate 7,440,883, forward strand.
TGAGCCACCTCTCCAGCCCTTGTTTTTGTTTTTAAAACAGGTTTCTTTGTAGGCCAAGCAGGCCTTGAACTAGCTAGCCGTTTTCCTGCCTCAACTTCCTCAATACCTAAAATGATTAAAAGTCTGAGCCGGCGGTGGTGGCACACGCCTTTAATCCCAGCACTTGGGAGGCAGAGGCAGGCGGATCTCTGTGAGTTTGAGGCCAGCCTGGGGCTACAAAGTGAGTTCCAGGAAAGGCGCAAAGCTACACAGAGAAACCCTGTCTCAAAAAACCAAAAAAAAAAAAAAAAAAAAGAAAGAAAAAAAAGTCTGTGCCATCACACATCACATTTGTCTTTTTTTTGGGGAGGGGGAACAACGACAGGTTCTCACTATGTAATTTACGTCATCCTCAGACTTGTTATGTGGACCTGTGTGTTGAACCATGGCTCTTGTTTCTGCCTCCCAGCTGCTGGGCTTATAGGTGTGTGCCAGCACACTCAATGTGTGCTATTGAGATAGCAGCTCACGGTATAGCCCAAATTAGACTAAAACTCTTCAGTTTTCCTTTTTCAGCCTCCCAAGTGCTGGGGTTACAGCTGTGTACCACCACACACAGCTGGACTACCCTTTTTAGTCACCCAGCAGTCATGGAGTTGGTAGAACACCCCCTCCCCCCTCCCCGCACCCCACTTTCCTTTCCTTTGTTTTTTGAGACAGGGTTTCTCTGTGTAACAGCTTTGGCTGGAACTTGTTTTGTAGACCAGACCAGCCTTGAACTCACAGATATCCAACTGCTTTTGCCTCCCAGAGTGCTGGGATTAAAGGTGGGCCACCACAGCTTAACTAGACCCTGAATAATTACCAGGGCAGATGCGGGGAACTCTTTCTTGTGTGTGTGTGTGTGTGTGTGTGTGTGTGTGTGTGTGTGTGTGTGAGTGAGTGTAGCTACTTTGCGCCATCTGAGCTGGGCATACCTACTGTATAAACCAGAGGTCTGGTACAGAGGCTGCCCCACAAAAGAGCAGGTGTGGTAGGTAGTGTTCATTTTGGAAGGGGGTGGGTGCATGGCCTCTCCAGGAGGCTGTGTGTAGAGGATATGCCCACACTGAAACAGCCGTAAGGTGGGCATAGGAACCATGCAGGTGGCGAGGCATCATCTATTTATTGAGCACCTACTGAAGACCCCAGGGGGGGCCTGTTGGGCGACGCCAGCCTCACAACAGTTGTGAGGTGTTTTGATCTACTCAGTGCTGTGCACGCGCTGGTGCTGAATGAGCTTGGTGCTCTGGTGGAAGCGGCGGCCGCAGTCCTGGCAGGCGAAGGGCTTTTCGCGCCGGTGGGTGCGCAGGTGCTGAGTGAGCGTGGGCCGCTGGCGGAAGGCTTTGCCACACTCGGGGCACGCGTAGGGCCGCTCGCCGGTGTGGATGCGCCGGTGCTGGGTGAGGTTGGCGTGCTGCCGGAAGCTCTGGCCGCACTCGGGGCAAGCAAAGGGCCGCTCGCCGGTGTGGATGCGCTGGTGCTCAGTGAGCCGAGACACCTGCGTGAAGCCGAGGCCGCACTCACCGCAGTGGTAGGGCTTCTCGCCGGTGTGGGTCCTCTGGTGGCGCGTGAGCTTGAGTCGCTGGCTGAAGCGCTGGCCGCACTCGGGGCAGGCGAAGGGCTTCTCGCCCGTGTGCACACGCAGGTGCTGCGTGAGCGTGGGCCGCTGGCGGAAGGCTTTGCCACACTCGGCACAGGCGAAGGGCCGCTCGCCGGTGTGGATGCGCCGGTGCTGGGTGAGGTTGGAACGCTGCCGGAAGCTCTGGCCGCACTCGGCACAGGCGAAGGGCCGCTCGCCGCTGTGCACGCGCCGGTGCTGCAGCAGCACAGAGCGGCGGCCGAAGCGCTCGCCGCACTCCACGCATCCAAAGGACTTGTCCCCAGTGTGCACCGCTTGGTGTTCCAGCAGCACGGCGCGTCGTGGGAAGCTCTCACAGCACTCGCTGCACGGGAAGGGGCCCGGGGGCTCGGGGACTCCCGGAAGGGGCAGGGTGGGTGGCGCAGGGCCGGGCGGGTCGCCGTGGATGCGCTGGTGCTGCAGCAGGTTGGAGCGCTGCCGAAAGCTCTGGCCGCACTCGGCGCAGCGGAACGGCTGCTCACCCGTGTGCACTCGCCGGTGCTCCTCCAGGCGCGCGCTGCGCACGAAGCCCTGGCCACAGTCGCGGCACACGAAAGGCCGTTCCTCAGTATGCGTGAGCTGGTGGCGCAGCAGGTGAGAGCTGCGGCTGAAGCTGCGGCCGCACTCGCCGCACCTGAACGGTCGTTCCCCAGTGTGGATCTTCTGGTGCCGCAGCAGATTGCTTCGCTGGCTGAACACCTTGCCACACACGTCGCAGCGGCCGCCTCGTACCGCTCCGGTCCCGGTGCTAGGGCGGCCCCGGCTCCGGCCCTTTGGGGCATGCCAGCGGGTCGCCACCAGTGTTGGGCCCACACCGGGGCAGGGATCCTCGTGGGCAAGGTCCTGTTCGCCTCCCGGGTCGCTGGGGAGTGCGAGGGCATGGGCGAAGCCTCCTTCTCTGGAGGGGGACTGCATCTGTCCAGAGAGGCTAGCCATGTCGAGATCCCAGGGAACGTGGAGGTGGGGGCTCACCGTCTCTGACTCTGCCGTGATGCTGTCCATCTGCAGCGCAAACCCTGCACAAGGGGACCCATTCCTTCATTAGACCCTGCCTTTCTGCCCTAAACCAACCAACTCTGGGAGACTGAACTACAGACCTGAAACTGACGGGTGAGGCAGACAGGAGATGAGCGTGGCAGTTGTATCTGAACAGGTTTTCCTGAGGTGGACAGAATCGTGAGTGAGGAGAACACTGAGGTGTGTGTAAAGGCTTTCCTGATTAGACTTAAGTCGTTGGGGGAAAATAACATCTCTTTGTGAAAGGATTCTGGGGTGTAGTGGGACCCAGTTTAGGTGGGCAGTGAGAGTCTGGGAAGAAGCAGAGAATGTAAATTCAATAAAGACCAGAGGTGACATCAACAGGAAGCAGTGGGGGTGGGAACGCAGTTCTTTAGTCTCAGGTTTGGATTTGCCACACTTGAGATGACCCAGGCATATCAGAGTAAGGGGATTCATTCCATGTAGGCTTGGGGCTTGGCGATGAGATGAACATGGGAACTGTCTATGTTGAAACATGTCCCTGCTACAGAGTGAACCTTCCAAGGCGCGAGCCTGAGGCACAATGAACTACGGAGTGAGCTTCCAGGGTGTGGGGCTAAGCGAGGGATGAGGTGTCCACCAAGGCAACTGAGGCTGGAGACAAAATGGGTGACAGAAAATCCATGAGGCACCAAAGGGAAGTAAGATAAATTAGAACGCATCAAAGGAACCCAGAATCTAAAGCCACGCTAACAACTCTCCAGAGACTAAGAGTTAATTAATTTAACTACAGCACCTTTGGTCAATCCACAGTGACCTGACAGTCACACCGCGGAAGGCTGTGAACAAGAAATAATGTAACTAATTGTTTAATCTCTACAGAACAGGCTACTCCTTGCTTAGAAAAATTCACTATAGGGTTGAACTGACACATTGTTTCCGATTCTCAGCTTTTTTCCCCCAGGGAAGGAATCTGAACCCAGGAGGTCTCATGTGCTAGGCCCATATTCTACCATTGAGCTACATCTCCCAGCCTGTTTCCACATTCTTTTTTTTTTTTTCCCTTCTTCTTTTAAAAACCATTTATTTTTCCATGTATAGGTGTTTTTGGCTGTGTGTTTGTTTGTATACCACGTGAGACCATGTGGCTGCAGTCCCTGTGGAGGCCAAAGGAGGGGTTGGATTTCCGGGGACTGGAGTTACAGATGGTTGTAAGCTGACACGTAGGTGCTGGGAACTTCAAGAGATGCCAGTATACTGCTAAGCCATCTCTCTAGCTTGTCTCCATATTAAGTGTTTGTATGCATTGCTAGTACAACACAGGCTGGGGTGGAAAATTTAATCAAAATAGTGAGTGGTGATTGAGTACTTCCAATCACAGAATTTGGGGGATGGAGGTAGGAGTTCAGGGTTGTCATCTACTGCAATCAAGTTCAAGGCCAGCTGGGTTACATGAGATACTGTCTTGAAACAAAAACCAAAACAACTCACAAAAACCAAAGCAGCAGTGTTTCACACTGTCCCAGGAATTACGCTTTTAGGTATTTCTGCTTAGTAGTTGTGTTCCTCCTGGTGTTAATGACCTATGAACAGGGTTTTCCAGTATTTAATGAGAATCAATCCAAAGTACTGTGGACAAAGGAGTGACCACAGTGAGCCAGGACTCTACAGAGCTGTCTGAAGACCTGTGGCCACCCCTGCTGTTTGCCAAGCACATGGCGGGAAAACAGGGGAATAAGGCCATGTGGGCCTCCATGAAGATTTCTTTGTAAATATTATGTGCATGCACACATGACTGCATGAGTTTATGTGCACCATATGTATGCAGGTGCCCTACGAGGTCAGAGGTCATCAGATCCCTGGAACTGTTGTTCCAGGACATTGTAAACATCCTGATATGGGTTTGAAAGCAGCAAACACTCTTAACCGCTGAGCTCACTCTCTAGCCTCAATGTGTGCATGCATGCGTGTGTGTGTGTGTGTGTGTGTGTGTGTGTGTGTGTGTGTGTGTGCTTATACTGTAGTGCACATGTGGAGCTTAGAGGACAACCTCCTGGTCTTTTCCTTTCACCATTGGGGGTCCTGGTGAACCATCTCACCAAGCAAGGTTGGTTCATTTCCTATTTATTTAGCCTTTTGAGACAAAGTCTCACTATGTATTCCTGGTTGTCTTGGCACTCACTCTGTAGCCCAGGCTGGCCATGAACCCACAGAGATCTGCTTGCCTCTGCCTCCCAAGTGCTGGTCTAAAGGTGGGCATCACTATAACTGGCTTGTTCATTGAAACTTTTTTATTTTTTTTTTAAGATTTATTTATTAAGTTTACAGTGTTCCGCCTGCATGTATTCCTGCAGGCCAGAAGAGGGCACCAGATCTCATTACAGATGGTTGTGAGCCACCATGTGGTTGCTGGGAATTGAACTCAGGACCTCTGGAAGAACAATCAGTGCTCTTAACCTCTGAGCCATCTCTCCAGCCTCTCATTGAAACACACACAAACACACACACACACACACATATACATATATATACATATACACACACACACACACACACACACATATATATATGGAGCTGAGGATTGAACCCAAGGCCTTGTGCTTGCTAGGCAAGTGCTCTACCACTGAGCTAAATCCCCAACCCCTCACTGAAACATGTTTAAAACATATTTTATGTGTATAGATGTTTTGCCTGGATGTATGTTTGTACCATGTACAATGCCTGGGACCAGAGGAGGCCAGAGAGGGTGTCAGGTCCCCAGAACTAGAGTTACAGATGGTTGTGAGGCACTCATTCTTTCCAGCCCCAAGGCTGTTCATTTGAAAACACTACTTTTATTTGAGATAGGGTCTGTATTAGCCCTAGTTGTCCTCAAATTCACAGAGATCCATCTGTCTCTGCCTCCTGAGTGCTGGGATTAAAGGCATGGGCCACAACCAGCTGGCTATGTCCCAGTATTTTTATTTTAAATTGTGTGTGTGTGTGTGTGTGTGTGTATCTGTCTGTCTATGTGCATGTGAATGCCGTGACATCAGAAGTCACTGGAGCTGGAGTTACAGGAGATTGTAAGTTTGCCTGACCTGAGTGCTAGGAACCCCACTTGGGTCCTCTGCAAAAGGAGGATACCCTCTTATCTGCTGAGCAATCTCTTCAGCCCCTTAAACATGTTCTTTTTTTTTCTATTTTATTTTTTTCTCCACATGGAAAGTTTATTATAATAGAGAGATGAAGGAAAGAGATGATAGGAAAGAGAGAGACAGAGAGAGAGAAAGAGGTTGAGGGTAGGAAACTCATGGGAGGAAAAGTGGGAGAGAGAAAAAGAGGAAGGAAGAGAGAGAGAGAGAGAGAGAGAGAGAGAGAGAGAGAGAGAGAGAACATGTTCTTTTTAAACTTTTCTTGCAGTGAATGGTTGTGCATGCCTATAATTGCAGCACTCTTGGTGTCTGAGGCAGGATGTCTGACATAAATTTGGTACCAGTCTTGAATACATAGTGAGATCAAGACTCCCTGGTTACACAGAGAAAACCAACCCAAAACAAGAAACCAAACCAAAAAACCCCACAAACAAACAAACAAACAAACAAACTCCAAACTACCACCACAACAAAAACCCCTTTCATCTTTAATATTTTTATTTTATATATGTATGGGTATTTTGCCTGTCTGTATGTCTGTGTCCCATGTGTGTGCAGTGCTTGCAATGCTCAACAGCATTCTCTGGGACAATTTTGAGCCACCATGTGGGTGCTGGGAATCAAACTCAGGTCCTCTGGAAGCGAAAGCTGTGTTTTAATCCACTGAGCCATCTCTTGAACCCCATAAAAATCCTTTTCATCTTTCTGCTTTTTTGTTTGAAAACAAAACAGGTTTCACTATGTAACTCTGGCTGGTCTGGAACTAGACCAAGCTGGCTTTAAATTCACAGAAATCTGCTTGCCTTTGCCTCCCTGGTGCTGGGATTAAAGACCAGTGCTATCATTCCTGGTTTGTTTGTGCTTTTGAAACAGCGTTTCACTATGTATCCTAGACTGGTTCTACTTGTATTTACAAAAGGCTACTGAGCACCTGGCTGTTTAGGTATGTGTTGCTTAACTAAAGGGAAAACTCTGGAGAACAGTGTCATCAAGTGGTTTTTGGTTTTTCCATTAAAAAATATTTTTGGTGTATGTGTTTATATGGCCATGTGCATGCCATGGTGCTTATGTGGAGGTCAGAAGACAATCTGTGGGAATGAGTCTCTCTTTCCACCATGTGGGTCCCAGAAATTGAATTCAGGTTATCAGGCTTAGCAAGTATTCTTCTTGAACTATCTTACAGCCCCAGCTTTTTGAGATAGGATCTCACATTGTAGTCCAAGCTGGCCTTGAAGACATGGCAATCCTCCAGTTTTTGCCTATTGGGTGTAAGACTATATCTAGCTTTGGCAACATCATAAGATAATCGTTATTTGTGACCTTGGCTGACCAACACACTGTTGTTATGCAGTACATGGTTCTATTGCTTTGCATACAGATTCTTTCTGGAAGGAAGAGAACTTGCCATGTTGGCTGCTGGGCACAGATGGGGCGCTGCACTGTGTACTTTCCGTACACCTTTTGGAGTTTTCACCATGTGAATGGATAACTACGGATGTTGTTCTGAACTGGGTCCAACCTTGTGAAACAGGCTTGCTTTTGTTTCATGGTAGGCTGGGTTCAGGGCAAGGAAGCTGCTACATCTAAGCAGGGCTATTAACTGGTAACTATGTAAAGCAAGCCCTAGCTGCAAAATGTAGATGCCTGTTTAGAATGGGTGGTCCTGCTGAGCCATTTCTGACTCAGGATAAGACAAGCCATTACTGCTTCAAGGCTAGGCTGTTGCTAACGAGGTCACACCTCAAATGCAGTTGTTGCAGGGCTCCAGGACACTGAGATGCGCTTACCATGGAGACTCACTGCTACCCAAAGCAGCCTGTAGACTGGCTCTGTGAAGACGGGCTCCTTTTACTGTCTTGTCTGCTGAGGTACGACCGTCTATCAAATGACTTCTGACTTGTGTCTTTAATGAATTCATTTGTATCTGCATGTTACCACCTGTTAATGTTGTCCCTTGTATGATGTTAATATTTAAAATAGTGGGCTGGAGAGATGGCTCAGAGGTTAAGAACACTGGCTGTTCTTCCAGAGGTCCTGAGCTCAATTCCCAGCAACTGCATGGTGGCTTACAGCCATTTATAAAGAGATCTGGTGCCCTCTTCTGGCCTGTAGGCATACATGCGGGTAGAACATTGAATACATAATAAATAAATATTAAAAAATTAAAATAGTATCATAATGAAGCACTAAAAAAATCTCTGGGGGTATAGCTCTAATAGTAGACTGCATGTTTAGCATGTGCAAAAAGCCTAGGGTTCAACCCCTGGTTCCCAAGTGTGTGTGCAGAAATACAAACATGCATGCACATGCACGAGCATACACACACGCACACACATCACCACCACCTCCACCACCTCCATCAATAAATCACTAACAGAGCTGGGATGTGTCTCAGCTGGTAAAGTTCCTGTGGCATGCATGAAACCCTTGGTTTTATCAACAACACTGCCTAAACCAGGAGAGGTATCCTGTACCTATAATCCCAGCACTTGGAAGTAGAGGCAGGAGGATCAGTTGTTCAAGGTCCATCTCAGCTATATATCGAGTTCCAGGCCAGCCTTGGATATATCAGATTCATTTCAAAACAAAACAGGACCCTCTCCCAATAACCAAAACTCTGGCCTCCACAAAAGGCTCAGTTAGAGGATGAGACAAGCATCCAAGGGGCATGACAGGAATCATGGAGGCTAAGATAAATTGATGCTTGAAAGCAAGAAGTATGGCTGTCTACAGCAAGAGCAGCCCAAGGAGGAAGCAGCCAAGGGGCTGGAAGCAATGGGCCTGCAAGAGAGCTGAGAGACTGGAGTTGTGGATGAAGGAAGGAGCAGGTCCAAGCAAGACAAAGAGGTCCCTGTGTAACACAGGCAGGGCTGGTCAGGCCAGGTGAATGCTGACGCACTGGGGGCTTGTGTTGGATGTTCTCTTCTGCCTCAGTGTGCTGCCAAGCCTGATGATCTGAGTTTGATCCCCAGGATCCTCATGCCACAGGGAGAAAACTGACTCCTGCAAGTTGTTGTCTGAACTCTCCATGTGTGCTCTGACACACACATACACATGTTCAAATACACACAAAACAAGGGGTGGTGGTGGAAAACTGGAGTGGTAACATTAAAGCACCATCTCAGAAGCCAAGAGCCTTGGTTTACACCATCACATCATGCTCCAAAGAAACATTTCAAGGCGATTTCCTACTAGTGAGATACATGAATTTCAAATAGAGAGGACTCATCAAGAGCAGGAATTAAAAAAACAAAAAACAAAGAAGCGCCAGGTGGTGGTGGCTCACGCCTGTAATCCCAGCACTTGGGAGGCAGAGGCAGGTGGATCTCTGTGAGTTCGAGGCCAGCCTGGTCTACAGAGCAAGATCCAGGAAAGGCGCAAAGCTACACAGAGAAACCCTGTCTTGAAAAACCAAACCAAACCAAAAAACCCAAAGAAGCCTGAGAATGAGTCCAAGGGAATAGTTCTGGGGATGGGGGTATAGCTCAGTGGTAAAACTCCTACCTAGGAGGGACTAAGGCATGGCTCAGTGGTGGAACAAATACCTAGGTTCCACCAGTGAGAGGTTGAAGGCATGACTGAGTAGTAGAGTTCTTGTCCATAATCCATCAGTGGAAAGCTGGGGTTGTAGCTCTGTGACTGTGCTTGCCTGGCATGCCCGATCCCTGAGCTCCATACCCAGTATGGAAAAATAAACTATCTTACCAGGGCTAGACAATTATCTGAGGCTATCTGTAACCTCTCCAAATTTTACCTCCCATACCAGGATTCAGAGGATGATGCACTCACACAGGGAAGTAAATCAAGAAGGAGGAAGACTGGGCAGGGTCCTGGTCCGTCCTCAGCGGTTGGCTGTTCTGTATCAACTACTCTTGCCTTGTCTACTAATAAGCTTTCCTCGCCAGGTCCCAAACTTCCCCGCTCTTGTATCCAACATGTAAGATGGAGACTGGAGTCTGGAGGCCATGCAGAATTCCACAACTGGGAACGGGATGTAGGTATGGGGAGCACGAGGTCTGTTTTCAGGAAGGTATTTCAGGAGGAGCCAAGGGTCAGTGGCCGAGAATGCTAACGCAGGTACTACAGTGATAGGGCTGTCTTGAGTAGGGACAGAAGGATTTATGGGTGTAGTGGATGATGATGAGGGCTCAGTCCCACTGTGTCTATCTCACTAACCTGGTGAGAAGATGCCCCCTACTTCCTCATGCCACAGGGCCACAGGGTCCTCACTCCATGGGGGCACATCAGGCTCAGTGTCGCTGTGAGGAGAGGTCTGGTCCAGTGCTGTCCCATGACCCTGAAACCACAGTTGGTCACTGTTGGACTGTGCTTGGCTAGGCTCAAAGGACCTATCTGACACCCACCCATTATGGGCTCTTAGGGCAAAGGGTGGGTCACATCCTGTGTATTGCTCACCTGGGCCTCCTTAGGTAGGAGAGCAGCTGTAGCCTCTTGGGCAGCAGGAGGAGGCCCAGACTCCAGGAGCTCTGAGGAGAAAGAGTGGGGTCAGGCAGCTCAAGAAAGTTCCCACCCTTCCTAGTGCTGGGTTCCAGACATGGGGGAGACAGGGACAGGACCTCAAGGCTGGTAAGGACAAGGCAGGGTAGCCGAGGGCTCCGTTGGGAATGGGGTCAAGCAGGGTTTTCTGGAAGGCAAACAGAGGAGACAAGTGCTGGTTTGTGCCTCTGCGTATCTGTGGGTCCCGAGGCAGCCTGTCCCATGATGCTTGGGGAAAGCTGTGGAAATGGGGCTGTGGGGGTCAGAGATCGTGTCTGTGCTGCCTAGACTACAGGGAAGAAGGCCAGAGGCGCACTGGAACTATTTCATCTAGCAAGGCCTGGCTCAGTGGAGTGCAGACAGCTTTGCCCAGCCAGGCTTTGGGCCCTGACCACTTTGCCTGCTCTCACCTGGATTCTCCAGCATCTCTGTCTCCTCTTTCAATTGAAGGTCCACCGGCAATTCCTGCATGACCCCAGGGGGAGTTTCAGCCCCAGGCTCTGGAGTTTGGAGCTTGATGTGAGGTACAGGCTGGAAGCTGGAGGGTTCCATCTTTTCTGATAGGACCTCCTTTCCCTGTACCTGGACTGTGACCTAGGGAGATGCACCGAACAAGGAGAGAGTGAGGCTAGGTCCATGGGCACCCACTCCACTGCAGGATTTCCTGGTCAATATATACTGACCAGGTCCTAAAAAGTCCTAAACCTCCCCCTTCCCTTCCCCTGACCCTGAGCACAAAGCAAAGGACTGTTTGCTGGCACAGGGCTGCCTGGTACCCTTTGTGTCTCATCCAACTTGGGGGATGAAGGTAAAGCAGCCACGCAAAGGATCCCCATTGCCCGTGGACACTTCCATATGACCAAGGAGCAAGTCCGGCTGGGCACAGAACTCCCAGAGTGAAGCAAGGCTTGACCAATGCTCTAGCCCTGACCCTCAACTCAGCTCTTGACTCACCCATTTCCGAGGCCCATCCAGCTCCCATTGAAGCCTGTTAACCAACGCAGCAGCCTCTTCAGGGCTGCCCGGCCACTGCCCTTGCACACGGGTCTGGATCTCAGGAGGCAGTGCACCTAGAAACTGTTCCAACACCAAGAGGTCCAGCATCTGCTCCTTGGAGTGTACCTCTGGGCGAAGCCACTGGTGACACAGCTCGCGGAGCTGGGCCAGGGCTTCCTGAGGACCAATTGCCTCCTCGTAGCGGAAGCACCGGAAGCGTAGACGTGCAGCTTCAGGGCCCGGGTCCCACAGAGTGCCTTCTTCCTCCTCCTCAGAGTCCTCCAGCTTCACCACAACGGGCTCATTTTCTGGGGGTGCACGGCCTGGGGAGCCCAGCACAGTGGGTCTCATCAGGAGTACCAGATCAGGTCTCAGGCCAGTGTCTGACCCTAGGGAAGGAATAGTATGAGGCATCTGGAATAAGGGCAGACAGTGGCAGTGAATGCTTTCTAGTGCCTACTGTATGCTGTGTTGTTTGACCCCGAGACCTCCTCCATGCAGAGAAAACGCGAGGGAACAGGTACTGTGACAGGCCAGCCAACACCCCAGAGACCCAGCTGAGCAGCTTGCTTTGCTGATCTTCTCTACAGCTGGGCCTAAGCAATGTCTGGTAGGTTCCCCTGTTCTGTGTACAGGCTGCTGCGTGGGCTCTTCCCTAAATCCGGATCTTTTCATCTCTCTTTCCTAAATCCTATGCTTTTTCTATAGCAGCTGCCGCTTTGCTTATATCCGGGCATTGCTGCCACTGCTGTCTCCTCTTCGACTCCCAATACCAGCCTGTTAATGTTTTCTATCCAGTCTCGGACTTGCTCTTCTCTCAGGCCCCAGCATGGTCAAAGAATAGCCACCTGATCCCTCATCCCAGCTGCTTTCAGGCAACACCTTTCCACGATTCCTCTCCAACACCTGAAGCTAACTCATCACATTTAGCATCGATCCATTTCTTCAGCTCTCTAAGGTTCCGAGGTGACAGGGGCACTTCTGAGGACCCTCAAAAGGCCCCCAAATCACTGGAGCAACAGTCTGCAAGGGAAGGTTCGAGACGCTGACTCCTCTGTGCCTATGTGAACTGCAGTTTCCTCACTGGTAAATAGGGCTGACTTCCCCTCCCTACATACTTTCTGCAATTGAGATTTGGTGAAAATCTGAATTTATTATAGGGATTGCATCAACTTGGAAGCAGTTTGATTTCTGTGGGTCACACCTCTGCGCCTCAGGGTGCCGAGTCAACTCTGCGAGAAATAGCAACTAAGCAAGTAGAGGAGGTTCCGGAAATACATTTCCCAGAAGTCTCCGCGAGCACCACCGCTCTAGGGTGCCTAAGTGGCCAGTCGCCGTGGCGATGGACGAGCTCGCAGGACAGCACAGGGCTCGCCTGCAGGGAGTGCTCGCACCCCTGCCGGGGCTCAAGGTATAGCTGGGCAGCCGGAATCCCAGAGTCCACTACCCTCCCCAGTCCCCACCCCTCCTCAATCCCCTCCTTAGGTTTAGCTTCTGAACATGCGCACTCCCGTTCGTCTATCCCTCCAGGATAGACTACATCTCCCAGACTACTCCGCGCGCAGCTCCAAGCCCTCCTGCCCTTCCCCCACCCCGTCTCCGTTTCTACCCTTCTTCCAGTCCCCAGGGGATTGCGCTGGTCGCAACGATCAGGTCGCCCTCCTGGCCGTCTCTTCCCACACTCCCCGTCTCGAATCCAGGCGTCAGGGCCCCGTCGATGTGCGCAATCCTCTCGGGGGGCAACGGATGGCAGCACCGCCTTCCAGACAGCGCATGCCCCCCACCACATTTTTAATCAATTCTCTGCAGGCCTTCCCAGGATTTGCAGGGTTCTGCACCAATCACCGCTCTCACTAGGACGCCGTCAGCCACCTCGTCTCCATGGCAACCCTGGTTCGGGAGGGGCGCCCCCTCAGCTACCTCCTGAACTGCTGAGCGAAACGTTCGGCTAGATGCTTTCTGGGAGTCGTAGTCGGCAGGGCGCTCAGTGTGTGTGCGCGGTGGGTGGGACTGAGCAGGGCTCCATGGTAACTGGGGGACCAAGCCTGGTGATTTCCCTGGTAACGCCAGACTACCTGGTTTAGGAAAGGCTGTCCGGTTCTGTGGTAAGGGAATGGGGAGGGGACAGGGACACCAAATACCCAGCGAGACAGTTATGAAGGTAAGAATTAGGGAGGCAGAGATACCTGCACACAGAGTCGAGAGCAAGAGGACGAGAAGGGCCCAAAGATTGCGGAGGGCGGAGACTGGATGAGAGGGGAGACGGTGAATATAAGTGAGCACAACACACCAGGGATACAAATCTGAATGAAAGGGGGTGGAGATTCATTCATTGGAGTCAGAGATTAGGACCTGAGGCATGTCAGAAAATTTAGCGAGAGGAAGAGAGAAACAGACAAGGATTGGGATTAGAAGGTGAGACATGGAGATTCCAGCCTTCAACTCGAATACAAAGGGAAGCAGGGATAAAAGATGGAAAACAGTAGGAGGGACTGACTGATAGGTTTCAAAGACCGAGAAAAAGCTGGCAACAAAAAGAGGCAGAGAGTTGGGTGTGTGCGCAGGGGAGACGTTTTAAGAGAAAATTCATAGAAAATTTGACAATACACCAGAAAGATGACGGGGAGCCCTCTAGTTTCCTCGCATCATTTACCAAACTAATTTTGGGACATCACACTATTTAAACGTGGCAGTTTTTTTTTTTTTCCTTCTTATCTTTGAAGTCCATACACTGTTCTAGTAGAGACTGACTTGCAAGAAGCTGATGGGTTGCAAATGAGTTCTGCCAATCCATCACCTGGGAGGCAGCTAAATAGCTAGCTCTGTATGCCTACAGCCATTATTTCAGATCCATTGTTTGAGTCTTCCTGGAACTACCTTTGGTACCTTTCTGGTTTCCTTGAGGCACATACATTTTTGATATATGTCCTTGAGAGTCATGGTTTTATTTATATGTATTTATTTTAGTCAGGGTCTCACTGTGCTATCCTGGAACTCTCAATGTAAACAGAGTGGCCTCATACTTCAAAGATCCCCCTGCCCTTGCCTCTCGAGTGATGGGATTAAAGGCTTGAGCCATGGCCACCGTGTCTAGTCTTTTGGTTTTGGAAATGTCTCAAGAAGCCCAGGTGGGCCTCCAGCTCTCTGTATAGCTGATGACCTTGAACCTCTGATGTTTTTGCTTTTACCTCTAAGTTCCTAGGTGGTGAATATTAACATCCCAAAAGGGAGGAATAGGAGACAGCAACGGAGCAGTGAACCAGAGTGAGGCTGGAACCTAACAAGAAAAACAAGAAGTCCTGTAGCAGCATGTCCAGCACACTGTGTTGGTTTGATCTGAGCGTCAGTGGTCCTGGACAAACCCTACCCATAGAGCCTTACTGTTTGCAGCCCAGGTGACCTCTTTTTTAGGCTGGCTCCATTCATTTTCTGTGTCTTTCTCAGCAGACATAACCTGTGCTGTGTTCTCGCCATTGCCAACATTTTGGCGTCTTTCCCCTTAGAGCGTCACACATTGCCCTCTTGTGGTAGGAGGGGGAGTTGTCTTCCAAGGGCTACAATGAAGGAAAGAAAGCATTGTTTTCTGGTTAGTGTTCATGCATGTACATACGGGCTGGTCAGTGCCCTATGGGCAGGCAAACTGACCACATCTCTCCTGTAGCCACTCTCTTTGCCCTCTTTTCTCATTCCAGCCGTTACTACCTAGTAATTTAAAACATCCAATCAAAATGCATATATGGGAGACAAAAATGTATAAAAGCCTTAACCCTATCATCGCATAAAAAAAAGGAGAGAGATAAGTTACTGAGACGGGGTGGGGGGGCATTTCAGGGAGAGTAACCTTGAGTCAAAACAGGATATCTATGGTTGGCCACCTGGCCTTGGGGACTAAACAGTTGGGCTGGGAAAATAGCCACTGTACCCTAGACAAGGCCAGGTCGGCCACACACAGCACATTTCTGAACATTAAAGATATGTCCCCAAGTTCACCCTGGCCTTATTTGAATCAACCAATGGGAACCCTGTAACTATGCTTCTCGCTTCTGTAACCGCGCTTCTGCCCCTGGGATCCTATAAAAAGTCCCCTTTATCCTAGGAAGGCGCGCAAGTCCTCCGAGAGACTTGTCGCCCCAGGTACCTGTGTATTCAAATAAACCCTCTTGCTGTTTGCATCTGATGGATGGTTTTGGCGTGTTCCTTGGGTTCGGGGTCTCTCCTGAGGGAAGATCTCCAGCGGGAGAATCTTTCAGTAGGAAGTCTGGTCATGAACTCAATAGGAGTATGGGGGTCTGAATCTGGTGTTGTGTAACTGATTCCTCTGGTATCGAAACATTCTATCCTTCAGGGTAACTACTGAGGCAGGAAGGTAAACAATTCAGGAAGTCCCTGAATCTGGCCAGACTCACTAGCAGCACCCCCCCCCCCTCGGTAAACAATAAAAGCTGAGAGGTTAAGGACAAAGGAATCTGGGCTTCAAAGAAAAGAAAACAGAAAAACTGAGCTGAAAAGACTGAGACCAGACCAGCTGCCTGGAAAGAGGTTTAGACCAACGGAGGCACTTGGAAAGGACACTCTCCAACGTGCTGAGCTATTTTCAGGCTGTGTGGTGTGGTCCAGGTTCCCAGCTTTGTGAACTGTTGCTTTGGCAATACAGCTGTCTTTGAGTCATTTCTGCTCCTGTAAGTAACTCCTCAGCCATATTCCTGTAAGTAACCCTGTTATGCCCGGGTCATGACCCCAAAGAGACCACTGAAGACGGTGGATGTCCAGAATGTAACAGTAAGCTTTATTTTGTTTAAGTTTACAAGTCTAGACAGGGAACTCGTTCCTGCACCCAATACAGTGAGGCAGGGAGGAGTTGCTCTTTCTTTGTGTGGCTAGCTATTTAAAGGCTACAACCAAGCCCTTCAGGGCAGTTGGGGGGGTGTTGGGGGTTTTGCATGGGTGCAACTCGGCTTGGTTTATTTTTTATCTCTGTTTTCTTTTAATTGGGTGAGGGTATGTAACCTTTGAATTTATTGGTTGGGGCTTACAATTATCATTTTGAGAGCAGTCCCGGACAAGTCCCAGGCTCTGTCCTTGAGCTGCCAAGGACATAGTGAGGGGTCCCAGACAGTGATCACCTGGCTGAACTTTGAGCAGTCAGAGTACGTGCAGAAAGGGAGCTACTGCAAGGACTATGTCTTTTGTTCCCAGCCCTTCCAGAAACTGCTTGCTCAAGTCTCATGACTTGAAATTGAGGCCTGTGTAGAGATCTGCGCACAGCCGCACCCATAAGATGGCGCCAGCTTCTGCCTCCACCTTCCGCCCCCACCTTCCCGATGGTGAGTGCTCTCGGGAGTAAACAACTCCATATTTGGCTTAGTCCTAGGATCTGGCTTGCTTGGGTGAACCTGGACCAATCTGCAGTGCCCACGTGGCAGGCTGGGGTTGGCCACCCAGGGACTATTTAGGTCGTGGGTGGGCTTTCCCCGGGGTCAGAAGATTGTTCAAGGTTCCTGAGTAAACCGCTGAAAGAAGAGCTCAGTGTTGCGTCTTCCTTGCTGGTTGAGGCGGTCGTGACAAGTGGTGGCCCGTGGCCCGTACGGGGAACTTCACTACTTTCAAGGAGGGCTCAGAACTTTCTGCAGTCAGGGCAGTGCACTGGTAAGTTCCCAGGTAAGGTGGGAATCTGTGACAAAAGCGGGGTTAAAGGAAATCCCAGGTAAATTGGGAACCTGCGACAAAAGCAGGGTTAAAGGAATTCCCGGGTGAATTGGGAAACTGTGACAAAAGCGGGGAGGTTTTTGCTCTTCTCTGTAGACAAAGAGAGAGCCGGATGAGCCTAAAGTGAAAGTGAAAGCTGGGAGGTTTTTGCTCTTCTCTGTAGACAAAGAGAGAGTGAAAGTGAAACATTGTTTAAAAGGTTGCCAAAGGTGAAAGTGAAACATTGTTTAAAAGGTTGAAAAGTTTTAGACGGGCCCTTCTACTTCCACCCAATTTTTTTGGCTCTTGATGAGCTGCTTAGATCTAAAGACCTAAAGGTTAAGAAAAAACACAAATGCTGGAACAAGCCTATGTAGATCTGGTCAAAATGCTTGAAGGGAGGGGCCTGTTTATAGCCCCTGAAAAGGTACAAAAGGACAAAATTATTAATTACTTAGGAGCAAAGGTTAATGAGAGATGTATCATCCCACAGAAAGTGGAATTGAGAAAAGATAATTTACGAACCCTGAATGATTTTCAAAAATTGTTAGGAGATATAAATTGGATTAGATGTTATTTAAAGTTACCAAATTATGACTTAAAGCCTCTTTACAACATCTTAAATGGGGATTCTGCATTAGATTCTCCGAGACAATTAACTGAGGAGGCATGGAAGGCTTTACAAAAGGTGGAAGAGAGGTTACAGGGTGCCTTCTTACAGAGGTTACAAGAAGGTAAAGACATTATCCTGTGCATCCTTCCTACCTATTACCAGCCCACTGGGTTGTTATGGCAGGATGGCCCATTATTCTGGATTTATTCCAAGATTTCGCCAACTAAATCCATTGAACATTACCCTGCTGCCGTGGCAAACCTTGCCATGATTGGAATCCAACAATGCCTACAGTATTTTGGGGTCTACTTCCGCTAAAGGTTTGGCAAATGGATATGACACACATCTCTGAATTTGGACACATAAAATATGTCATGCACGCCACACCTTTGACTGGGGAAAAGGCATGCAATGTTATTGCCTATTGTTTGGAGGCCTGGGCGGCCTGGGGAAAACTCATCAACTTAAGACTGACAATGGACCTGCTTACACGGGACAACAGTTTGCCTCCTTTTGTCATCAGATGGAGGTGCAACTTGTACATGGCTTGCCCTACAATCCCCAAGGTCAAGGCATTGTGGAACGTGCTCACCGCACATTAAAAGAATGCCTGCAAAAACAAAAAGGGGGAATAGGCCGCGGCCATACCCCAAAGGAAAGACTTTCTCTTGCTTTATTTACCATCAATTTTTAAAATTTGGATGCTCAGGGCCATTCCGCAGCGGATAGGCATCATGTGTCTCATGGTACAGCTAAAGGAATGGTACAATGGAAAGATGTGTTGACAGGGCTCTGGCGAGGGCCCGGTCCCATGCTGACATGGGCACGAGGTTCTGTTTGTGTTTTCCCTCAGGATCAACAAGATCCGGTGTGGGTGCCCGAACGCCTCACTAGAAGAGTCCAGTATGAGGAAATTCACGATGGTTGAAATGACGATCCTCCTGCTCTTCCTTGTGACAATGCAGCCGGGAATGCTGGAGAAAAGATGGGGGATACTGTCCGTGTTCCCGAGACCGATGCCAGTTCGCCATAATGCCGAGTTGTTTCCATGGTTATTTAGCATTGTAATTGGACCGGAGAGTTTGACAACCTGATGGAACAGCTGAGGGTGGCTATTGTCACAGTGAACTCGACCCAGGTGGATGCTGGATTGGCGGAGGGATTGTCTTTGTGGATCTCTAATGCCATAAATCATCTCAAGGAGTGGGCGGGGCTGGGAGCCTTGACGGGCCCTCTGGTGTTGGTCTCCTTAGTTTGTCTGTGGTGTATTTGTCGGATTAAGGTTTCCCAGCATTGCAATGCAGCCATGATCATTCAGGCCTTACAGCTGTTGAGGCAGGATGGTCCCCCCAGGCATGGCTAGCCACCATGAAGTACTAAGTTCCTTAGCACAGGATGCAAGGCTTGAGCACTGCACTTGGGGTCCATTGTACATTGGATCCTAAGGAGAGCATGCCTGATTGCACGTGGGTTGATACCCCAGTTCCCACCTCTGCAAAAAAGGGTATCGGACAGGTCAAGTGTTCTCTGGGTGGATGACACCTGGACAAACACCAGTACATTGTCCTAAATTTTTTCCGCAGAGATCGGACCTCTACTCTTTCCTGCTTGTTTATAATAAAAAAGGGAGAACTGTAGAGAGCTGCACACAGCCACACCCATAAGATGGCGCCGGCTTCCGCCCCCACCTTCCCGATGGTGAGTGCTCTCGGGAGTAAACAACTCCATATTTGGCTTGGTCCTAGGATCTGGCTTGCTTCCGTGAACCTGGACCTATCCGCAGTGCCCACGTGGCAGGCTAGGGTTGGCCACCCAGGGACTATTTAGGTTGTGGGCAGGCTTTCCCTGGGGTCAGAAGATTGTTCAAGGTTCCTGAGTAAACTGCTGAAAGAAGAGCTCGGTGTTGCATCTTCCTTGCTGGTCGAGGCGGTCGTGACAGGCTTGATCTCTGAGAGGAGACTGAGCAGCCTGTTATGGCATCTGCTTGGTCCTTTCAACCCCAGCAAAAAACTCATGGTTCACCAAGTTAGACTTCATACTTTGATTTGTAGTGGACTTCCCATCTGTGTATCTAGTGTATGCTGTATGCATATGACAAAACTCCCCAGGAAGTTTTGTTACATGGAGGGGCCAAGGAAGATGCTGCTTTCTGGCTTGCTCTACATGGCTTGCTCAGCCTGCTTTCTTATAGAACCCAGGACCAACAGCCCACAGTAGCACCCCCACAAGAGGCTGGGCTGTCCCCCATCAATCACTAAGGAAATGCCTTACAGGCTTACTACCTACAGCCCAGTCTTACAGAGGCATTTATTTTTTCTCTATTGAGGTTCTCTCCTTTCAGATGGGCTAGCTTACATGAACAGAAAACTAGCTAGCACAGATGTCTTGAACTTTCCACTACCAAATCAATTAGTTCATCACCTTTAAATGCAGCCTCAGATGTCCATGTGCATGCTATGGCATATTGTTATGTCACATTATTTCTAGGAAAACATGGAAAAAATATTACTCATTTCAGATAGTGAGCCAATGACAGACCAAAGAAGGATACAACCGAAGTTAACTTGGTGAACTAATGATTTTTATTTGGGTTACTTCCAGGGATATGGGTGAGGGGTTACTTACAGGGGCAGACGTGGCTCAAAATTGGCTGCATCACCAAAACCTACCCCAGTACGTGTGACAGCTCACAAAACTGGGAACCCAGAGCATACTGCACAGACGGCAGGCAACACAACTATATCCTCTCCAGGTAGCTTAGCAGGTTCCCACTTCTTCCCAGCAGTGCAGTGAGTCTCAAAG
Organism: Onychomys torridus; assembly: GCF_903995425.1. Taxonomy (NCBI): domain Eukaryota; kingdom Metazoa; phylum Chordata; class Mammalia; order Rodentia; family Cricetidae; genus Onychomys; species Onychomys torridus. The sequence goes on from NC_050443.1 coordinate 7,461,227, forward strand.
TCTCTCAGAAGTCCTTATAGCTTATATATTCTTAGGGAGGGAGTGAGTCTAGTGCATCTGGTCAGTTTCAGGGATTTCCTGAACCTTTGTTTACTTCCTGATCTTAAGGAGCTTTCCCATGGGATGGAATAGTTCAGCCCCCTTTAGAACATCCTGTTGTTTCACCTCTTTTCTTTCTTTTCTTTTAGTGTATTTAACTTCATTTTGTGTGCATTGGTGTGAAGGTGTCAGATCCCCTGGAACTGGAGTCACAGACAGTTGTGAGCTGCCGTGTGGGTGCTGGGAATTGAACCTGGGTCCTCTGGAAAAGCATCCAGTGCTCTTAACTGCTGAGCCATCTCTCCAGTCCCCACTTCCATGACTTTTCTAACATCCTGTGTCTTAAAGAGCTTCCTTTCAAAAATGGAAGGGCTAGTTTATATGAACAGAAAACTAGCTAACACAGATGTCTTGAACTTTCCACTACCAAATCAATTAGCTCATCACCTTTAAACTCAGCCTCAGATGTCCATGTGCATGCTATGGCATATTGTTACATGACATTATTTTAATGCTGGAAGAAACTGCTATACTATACCTATGTGCACTTGCACTCACATGCACACAAGCAATGCTCAAACACTCACAGGTACACACACACACATGTGCATGCACACCCATGAACTACTAAGATTGACAGCAATAAAAATTAACAGTCACATATGGTGGCACATGCCTCTCATCCCAGTACTCAGGAGATGGGAGTGAGGAAGATAAGTTCAAGGCCAGCCTGGGCTACAGGAGACCCTTCTCAAAAACAAATACTTCCCAAAATAAAGGCCTTCCCTCAACAACACCAAACTAACTTAAAATCAGAGGTGAATCCATTACAGAACATACATACAGACACCAGTAGTGGAAACAGGCAGAGTCCAGTAATGTTATGTATAGGATAAAAGGGCCAGGAAAAGGCCACCCTGACCGTGACTTGACCCCAAGCACAAGCCATGGACCAAAGGAAAAGCACCCTGCCCCTGGCTTGACCCTGAGCTCACTGACTTTGAAATCCCTGTTCCTGTGACTCAGCTTAATGCCCAATGTTTCCTATCCTCAGCATTAACAGCCAAACAATGTTTCCTATCCTCTAGATACTTTCCCACCAAGTTCACTGGGAGTTCACTGGGTTCAAAGCGTATTGCTAACCAGGAAAATATTTGTTGGTTTTTCACTTTTCAAGACAGGGTTTTGATAGAAAATTACAACATGTCCACATGGTTGGGCTTGCCCGGTGGACCGCCTAATTATTTCCGGTTCAAAATAGCCATTTCCAGGTCAGAACATCTTGCGGGGCTAGGACTCCATGGCTTTACATGGTTGCGTAAAATGCGCGCGCGTGGCCATGTAATCTACGCACATGCGTGGAGTAGCCACATGCGGTCCTGTACGCCTGCGCAGCTCACTCTTTAAAAAGCTGGCGCCATTTTGCACACGTCTATCTCCTTTTCTCTTCTCTCCTCTCAATCACGTGTGTGCTTCACACAGGCCAGTCACCTCTATCCTCTATCTTATATTAATAAACAGCTCTTTTGTGGATTTGTCATGTTTGGGACGTGTTCCTTGCGGGTAAGAGCGGCGCTAAATAACTAACAGGTTTCTCTATAATAGCACTGGCTGTTCTGGAACTAGCTTTGTAGATCAGGATGGCTTTGAAATCACAGAGATCCACCTGCCTCTTGCCTCTACCACCACCACCACCACACCTGGTTTAACCTGGAAAAATTACCAGAGAGATGTAGTAACTTAACTTTCCTTTCCTTTCCTTTCCTTTTTCCTTCCTTCCTTCCTTCCTTCCTTCCTTCCTTCCTTCCTTCCTTCCTTTCTTTCTTTCTATATTTGAGACAGGGCTTCTCTGTGAAACAGTACTGGCTGTCCTGGAACTCACTCTGTAGACCAGGGTGGCCTTGAACTCACAGAGATCCACTTGCCTCTGCCTCCCTAGTGCTGAGATTAAAAGCATGAGCCACTACCACCTGGCCTGGATTGTTTGCTTTTTTAATTTAATTTAATTTTATTTTTCCAGAGCTGAGGACCAAACCCAAGGCCTTGCACTTGCTAGGCAAGCGCTCTACCACTGAGCTAAATCCCCAACTCCCTTATTTTTATTTTTTATTTTTCAGAGCTGAGGACTGAACCCAGGGACTTGAGCTTGCTAGGCAAATGCTCTATTGCTGTGGATATTGCTCTGTGTAAATAAAGTTGTGATTGGCCAGTGGCCAGGCAGGAAGTATAGGCGGGACAAGAGAGAAGAGAATTATGGGAAGTAGAAGGCTGGAGAGAGACACCGCCAGCTGCTGCCATGAAAAGCAACATGTAAAGACACTGGTAAGCCACAAGCCATGTGGCAAAGTATAGACTAACAGAAATGGGTTAATTTAAGATAGAAAAAGTAGATAACAAGAAGCCTGCCACGGCCAAACAGTTTCTAAACAATGTAAGTTTCTGTGTGCTTTCTTGGTTGGGTCTGAGTGACTGTGGGACTGGCGGGTAAAGAGAGATTTGTCCTGACTGGGCCAGGCAGGAAAACTCTAACTACAAATGGCGTCCAACGTGTTGGCAAGAATTTCCACCTAAAACCTGAGAAAAAAGATTCTAAAACGGAGCTAAAAACAGCTTCCTAGTTGTCTCTCTCAAGTTAGCGGCAGCCTGCCAGTTTGAGCTACTGTGGCAGGTTTCTGGCGTGTGCGTCTGACCTGCAGTGTGTTGGGAATGAGGAGTCTACAAGCAGCACTTTACTCTGTTGTGTGGTGGATTTAGCCTTTGCTAGTTAAAATTAAAAAAAAAAAAAAAAAAAAAAAAAGGGTTTCTGGGCTATCCACTGCTTTGATAGAACTACTTCTGATAGTTGATGGTACACATGGCTCCAGACCCAGAGCTGGCAGTAAACTGTACCACCGCCATGTTGGGAAGCTGAGGTGGGCGGAGCCTGCAGCCACAGTGGTGTTTCAGTCTTACAAAGATGGATATTACACAGAGAATCTGGTTTGTGTTGTCTTTGGGATTTTTAACTGCAGAAAAAGATTTGATTGTAAAAGCTGTTGAGTTAAACAAATATGTAAATTTTAAAGGTACCTTGACTTCAAAATTTGGATATAAGGATATGTTGCTTTTGAAAGGAGTCTCTGATTTTGTTTCCACAGAAAGCCAGAGGCTGTGGATTTGTTCCAGATTAAGATACATCAGGTTTGATCAGCCAAGACCACCTGAAAGGTCTCCAATGACACCATAGCCCAGATGATCTGACATCCAGAATGGTTTCAAGGCAACTGGCTCAGAGGTTCACCCTAATGGACTACTCCATAATCCTAAAATTTTCTTTGTGTCCCCATAAGATACAGCGCCCCCCTCCAGCAGGAAGTAGTAAGAAAAACTATGCCCACATTCCCAAAATTATCAAGCTGGCTTTGGAGATGGAATTGGCTCACTCCTTCTCTAAACCCAGACATATTGCTAAAAGAAAAGGTTAAGAGATTCTTGTGTCCCAAATCAGAAGAGCCCTCTGGTGTGGGACACAGAAAAACCAGTATTTTTCTTTAAAGCAGGTTGATTTTAAATGCGATCTCTTTCTAAAGAAGAAAAGAGGATAGGATATAGCTATAATAGGATAAAAGGGTAGATTAAGGAACTTACTTCTAAAGAGCAACAACTTGTTTAAAATGTTTTACATTGGTATAGACTTTAGTCTATTGATACAAACTTAAAGTTAATTTTGTTATACTGTGTGCATATTTCTACTCATGTTTAAGGTATTATGTTTGTATAGCTCATTTTAAATTGTAATGGATAATTAAAAAGATTAATAATTAGTCATCTAGGATAATCATACTTGTAGCCATGTTAGTTAAGTTTACTAGGTATACACAGAGATATTTCAGGTAGATAGGTAATCTTCAAATACTTCAAAGACCTACAGAATATGGCATTTAAAATACTTTTAAAATTTAGACTTTCTGGACAGTGAGACATGTCTGCTCCTGGCAGCACCATTTTACTTCAGAGAGGAGGATGGGCATTGAAGACACTTCATATGGAGTTTATCTTCACCTTGACAAAAATAGCCATTTGGACAAGAAACTGTTCTTGCCTAGACTGCTTGATCGACTGGACATGCAGGACCCATAGAAAGGTGACCACTAAACTTTGCTTGACAAAATGGTCCTTCAGGTTCCTGCTTCACAGAGGAAACTGCCAGACATTCTACAGGACACTGAGACAAGTGACTGAGAGACTCTAGCCCTGTGGGTCATAAGAGACTGTCAGAAGTGACAAGAAGGTATTTGATCCCCTGGAACACGAGTTATGGATAGTTGTGAACCACCATGTGAGTGCTAGGAACTAAACCCGGTCCTTTATAAGTACTTGTTTTGTTTTTGTTTTTTTTGAGACAGGGGTTCTCTGTGTAGCTTTGGAGCCTGTCCTGGAGCTCACTCTGTAGACCACGCTGGCCTCAAACTCACAGAGATCCACCTGTCTCTGCCTCCCAAGTGTTGGGATTAAAGGCATGCACCACCACTACCCGGCCAAGTACCTCTTTTTTTTTTTTAAGATTTATTTTTACTATTTTATGTGGTTAAATGTTTCACCTGCATGTACATTTGTGCACCATATGCATGCTTGCTGCCTGAGGAGGTGGTGAGCCTCCATGTAGGTGCTGGGAATTGAACCCATGTTCTTCACAACAACAAGTGCTCTTAACCATTGAGCCAACTCTACAGTTCATGCAAATCTCTTCTCTTTTTGGGGGGAAGACAAATGCCCCAACTTTACAAAGGAACATTAGGTGACTGTCCAGGCTGCCAGCTGTCTCTGTCTACTCTTGCAAGACTCCTGAAAAATGCTTACATCCTTCTCCCAGTTCTCAGGTAATATTATATCCTTCTGAGGTCTTTGATGTGGTTGAAGACTAGATAGTTATAATTTCCTCAGTTATGATACAAGATAAGTTAGATATAAAACTTTAGACTCACAAGTATAAGATAGATAGGATATCTTCTTTAATATTGTAACTATAATTCTTGCTTGATAATTGTTTTGTTATATGTAATTGTACTATGTAAAAGTTAAAAGCTTCCTTAAAAAATAAAAAAGAAAAGGGGAAGTGCTGTGGATATCGCTCTGTGTAAATAAAGTTGTGATTGGCCAGTGGCCAGGCAGGAAGTATAGGCAGGACAAGAGAGAAGAGAATTATGGCAAGTAGAAGGCTGGGGAGAGACACCGCCAGCTGCCGCCATGAAAAGCAACATGTAAAGACACTGGTAAGCCACAAGCCATGTGGCAAAGTATAGACTAACAGAAATGGGTTAATTTAAGATAGAAGAAGTAGATAACAAGAAGCCTGCCACAGCCATACAGTTTCTAAACAATGTAAGTTTCTGTGTGCTTTCTTGGTTGGGTCTGAGCGACTGTGGGATTGGCAGGTAAGAGAGACTTGTCCTGACTGGGCCAGGCAGGAAAACTTAACTACACTCTACCACTGAACTAAATACCCAACCTCTGCTTTTTTTTTAACCTTTTTAGAGCTTTATTGAGAGAGAGAGAGGGAGAGAGGAAGAGAGAGAGAGAGAGAGCTTTTTAAAAAAATTTTTTTATTTTAGTATTTTTTTGAATCAGTTGTATACAAAAGGAGTCCCCCTCCCCTTAAAAAACCTACAAGACTAACCTGAGCTCAAAAGTTTCAGAAAATCAACTATTGGTACAGTTTCTGAAAGTTGCAAAACACACACACACACACACACACACACACATACACACACACACACACAAACCCAAAATCTAAACCAAAATAACTTCCAACCAACCAACCAACCAAACAAAAAGAGAACAGACCTATCCATTCCTCTACAGTCTCAAAAAATGACTTATCTAGAGAAAGAGCTTACTTTCCTCATTCTGCCTGTGGTGGTAGTTTGGATGACAGTGGCCCCCATAGGCTCATATATTTGAATGCTTTGTCCCCAGTTGGTGGAACTGTCTGAGAAGGATTAGGAGGTGTGTCACTGGGAGTGGGCTTTGAAGTTTCAAAAGCCCATGCCAGGCCCAGTCTCTCTCTCCTCCATCCTCTCTTTCTGCTGCCTGTGGATCAGGATGTAAAGCTCTCAGTTACTGCTCCAGCACCATGCCTTTCTGCTTCTCACCATGATGATCATGGACTAACTCTCTGAAAGTATAAGCAAGAGTCCATTTAAATGTTTTCTTTAAAATTTTTTATTTTATTTCATGTGTGTTGATGTTTTGCTATGGGTGTCAGGTCCTCTGGGACCAGAGCTACAGACAGTTGTGAGCTGCCATGTGGGTGCTGGGAATTGGACCTGGATCCTCTGGAAAAGCGGTCAATGCTCTTAACTGTTGAGCCATCTCTCCAGTCCTAAATGATTTCTTTTATGAGTTGACTTGATCACTGTGTCTCTTCACAGCAACAGAACAGTGACTAAGACATTGTCTCTAATGAAGCCCTATGCTCTTCCTTCCTTACCCCAAACTACAAACCCGCCTGTCAAACTACATACTGTGTGCTCTCCTGTGATAAGGTCACTGAGTTGCTGAGCTTTGCATCCGGGTAATGGTGTAGCCAGACCTTGAGATACAACCTCTTCAGGCAAAATAGAGTTTGCTCTTGCTGGAGAGTTCACTCTAAAATTTTATTCATATCCCTTTACAAACTTAATTATTGTATATACTATGTCACAATCATGAACTGTTTCTGTTACTATGTCATATACAAGATATTAAATTTCTATAGTATTATGGTCAACAGATTTCATTGTAAGTCACATCCTTAGCATGAACTGTTTGGTGTGACGTTAAGTTTTACGCAAAGATACTCAATAAGGTATCACAAGGGTTAGATACTATCTCCTAGGAACAGATCAAGGGCCAGGCCTTTGCTTGGGATGTGCAAGTGTTGGGCAATTTAGGCCTGCTAAGTTAACTGTTTTGTTGTTTGTTTTTATGATTTATTGTGTTTTATGTGCATTGGTGTGAGGGTGTCAGGTCCCTTGAACTAGAGTTATAGACAGTTGTGAATTGCCATGTGAGCGCTGGGAATTGAACCCAGGTCCTCTGGAAGAACATCCAGTGCTCTTAACCACTGAGCCATCTCTCCAGCACCCACTTAAGTTTTTGTTTTTTTTTTGTTTTGGTTTTTTGGTTTTTTGAGACAGGATTTCTCTGTGTTGTTTTGGTGGCTGTCCTGGAACTCACTCTGTAGACCAGGCTGGCCTTGAACTCACAGAGATCCACCTGCCTCTGCTTTCCAAGTACTGGGATTAAAGTTGTGCACCACCGCCCAGCCAGTTAACTGTTTTTTTAAATGTTATTTTATGTGTATGAGTGTGTTGGATCTGGGGTAGCTTAGGGGTTCATCGTGACCGTGAATAAATTTTAATGCGAAGAGGATTAACCAACACTGCTGTCGGATACTTGCGGTACCAGGACTGCAACTAAGAGTGTTTCCAAGATGCGGCATCTAGTCAGTTCAAGGCTTATAAAGTCAAACCCCACAGGTTTGTACATATTCTGTCTACATATCCACAGGGTCTCATTTGAACACCTACGTCTTGCAGTTGTCCTAGTCATCGGGCAGAGTTAGTAAGTTTGATTACAAAAGCAGAAGTAGCAGTGTGTTGTAACCTATTATCTTGCTAAAGCAGCCAATTTTACAGAATCAGTCAATTTAAGAATAGTCGTCAGCTGGGCGGTAGTGGCGCACACCTGTAATCCCAGCACTCAGGAGGCAGAGGCAGGCAGATCTCTGTGAGTTCAAGGCCATCCTGGTCTACAAAGTGAGTTCCAGGAAAGGTGCAAAACTACACAGAGAAACCCTACTTCAAAACAAAACAAAACAAAACCAACCAAACAAACAAAAGAATAGCCTTCAATGTTTGGAAAGAAGGGAAGTGGGCTACTAGGATACAGCCTGTACAAGCTAGGGGCTTACATGTTAGAGACATCACTTGTTTTTGGTCTCTCAAGCACAGTAAGTCTAAATTTAAAATATATTGTTAACCATCACAAGATGAAAGGCCTCCAAGATGCAGCTTCCATGAGGTTGTCATACATGATGGGGATATAATTGTTTTGGGGTCTTCTGTGCTCTTGCAAGTAACCTTTTACCTGTAGTCTGTACTCTCTAAGGAAGCCCAAACTGAACTTGGGTGGAATTGTACTTTCGTAAGTGTTACAGTTTTAATGGAAAGGTATCCTGGCAGTTGGTAGCTAAAGAACACCACAAAGTCACAGCTCACAACAAACCTCACACAAGAGCTTTATTGGGAGGAAAAAAAACACCCCCCAAAAAAACAGGAGGGTGGCTGTCTCCTCCTGGGTGAGAAACAGCCGAGAACTGAGCAGAAGACAGGATTTTATATAGAGTTTCGTGTGTGTGTGTGTGTGTGTGTGTGTGTGTGTGTGTGTGTGTGTAACTTTTCAGGGTGAAGCGTTTAAAGGTGGGGATTGGTGGGATTTCAAGTCCAGAGCTTGGGCTTTTCACTCTGGGGGGGGGGCCTGGGTCCAGCTGTTAGGGCAGTTGGAGTGTTCTGTGGGTGGAACCTGACAGTTGGAGGTCCTCAGGGGTGGGGCCAGGCCACTTACGTGCCTTGAGGGACTTACAACTTTGGTCTGTTGTTGGTACGCATTTGGCAGTGGTGGTGGTGGTGGTGTGTGTGTGAAGAGACATTTCTTTGCATCTTCCAAGGAAACTTAAAACTACAGGGTTGTTGAATATAAGCTTAGGGAATGGTTGTGGAGAACTACCACACAGGGTCCCTGCCTTCTCTGAGTAGACACTTCCAGATTCGATGCTTTAAATTCAGAGAATGTCAATGTTAAATACAAGTGTACAATTGAGAAGGAGCCTTGGGGTACAGTAAATGTGGGTGGAGGTGGTCTAGGCTGCCTTTTACTTCTGATGGGAGGGCAGACAGTATATCAAAGTCCCGCAGTATTCTGGAAAGAAGCCCAGCAAGAAAGTAGAAAGCCAGGCTGCAGGGAGAAGACACTACCTGTTTCTGCTGGCAGCTTGTGATAATTCCCTGAGATAACCTATGGGTGACTGTGAACTTACAGAGAGACAGCTCCACTGTAGGAGACTATGAGCTTACTTTGGGGACGCTATCACAGAATACCCCTAACTCACCTAGCCCATCACTGCCCCTCACTCTGGCATGTAGCACCAGGGAGCCATTCATAAGCCCTCTTAATTAATCACTGTCAGCTACTTCTGGGTCCTTGCACCTGGCACCTGGCACCTGAGTGCTTTCCCTTCTGTAAATGCCCTAGACTCCCCTTACAGGTAGTGTCACTGAGTCTGCAGGTGTAACAGTGACAGCCACTTGGGGGCTTTACTCTAGAGTTTGGTTCCCATATCAATGGCCACAGACAGCTGCTGTGCACTTGGATCTGGCTCCCCTGCTTGTGGCCACAGCTGTGGAGGTGAGCCTGTGAGGATTTCTGGGGTTCAAGTCCATAGGCAAGGGCTCAGGTGAAGATTCACAAGCCAGAACAGACATACTGCTCAGTGCCAGGCTTTGTCTCTCTTTTTTTATTTTATTTTATAATTTAATTTAATTTGCATATCAGCCACGGATTCCCCTGTCCTCCCTCCTCCTGTCCCCTTCTCCCCAGCTCAACCCCATTCTCTTTAGCCTTACACTGTAGCCAGCTCTGCCTGGGGCTGGTACCACAGGCTGCTGAGAGGTGATTAGGCCAAGCGAGCACATCATGAGGACATGTGAGGATGGGAAGAGGGTGGTGGGGTTGAAGCTTGAGGAATGCTTTGTCTTGGATAATCTGCACGTCTCTGTCTGATTCTGGCAGGATGTATGTGAAGGCTGTCATTCTGAATGCAGACCCTTCCCCAAGTCTCAGGATCTGTCATCTTAGTGAAGAAATGACAGTTTTCTGCCCCAGCTTGGTCTCAACAGGGATATCTCTGTTTTTCAGTATTTAGGATAGATACTGTAGCTCCTAACTTATAACAGGGTCTCCCCCCTCCTCCCCTCCCCTCTTCCCTCCTCTCTTCCTCTCACTTTCCTTTCTTTCCTCCCTCTTTCTCTCTTTTCAATATCATCTTTTTATTTTTTATTTTTCAAGACAGGGTTTTTGCTGTGTAGCCCTTACTGTCCTGGAACTCACTCTGTAATCCAGGCTGGCCTCAAACTCAGAGATCCGCCTGCCTCTGCCTCCTGAGTGCTGGGATTAAAAGTGTGCACCACTGTCTCCCAACTTCAATATCATGAGTTCATCTTCTCTTCCCAAGTGTTCTGTTCTATGTCTTGTCTTCGATGTTTTAAATTTTATTTAAAATAGCAAAAATTAAATGTATACCTAGATAATAAATGTATGGCTCTATGTCTTTTTGTTTGTTTTGAGACAGAGTTTCACTATGTAGCCCTGACTGGCTTAGAACTCACTATGAAGAGCAGGCTGGCCTTTAGCTCATGATCTTCCAACCTCACTCTACAGAGTGCTGGGATTACAGGTATGTGACATCACATCCAGCTTCTGTTGATTATGTTTTAAAAAAAATACTGTTTACTGGTCAAATGTGGTAGCACATGACTTTAATCCTAGCCCTTGGGAGGCAGAGGCAGGCATCTGGATCTCTGTGAGTTTGAGGCCAGCTGGGTCCACGTAATAAGTTCAGAGCAGACAAGGTTACATAGTGAGACCCTGCCTCAAAAGACTGAAAAGAAAAAAATAGTTTTCACTTATTTAGTCTGTATGTTTGTGTGCGGGTGTGCACGTGGAGGTCAGAGGGCAGTTTGTGGCAGTTGGTTCTTTCAGCATGTGGGTTCTGGGGATCAGACTTAGGTTGTTAGGCTTGGAGTAGGCATCTACCTGGCTAGCTGTTGACTTTTTTTTTTTTTTCCTTAAACTATGTATATAGTGTTCTGTCTGCATGTATCCTGCCTGCCAGAAGAGGGCGCCAGTCTCATTATAGATAGTTGCCAGAACTGAACTCAGGACTTGTGGAAGTTAACCAGGACCAGTGCTGTTAACATCTGAGCCATCTCTCTCTCCAGCCCCTCTGTTGACTTCTTGAACCAACACCGTGTCAGAAAGCAGAGTCTGTGGTGAGTGTCCTCCTTGACGTTTTCTTTGGGTGTTTATCCATTTTTCAGAACTCTGTTTGTACTTGCTCGTGTTCAGGTCCCATTGCTGCCCCGTCGAGCTGAAGGAACTTGAGTGGCATGTGGGAGCTGGAAGGGAGGCGCTCAGCGCTTCCTTTCGCAAGGTACCACGGGAACCTCTGTTCTGCGTCCTCAGTATGCAGCAGATGCTTCCTCCATCCTGAGAATGGAACAAGATCCGAGAAAAGGGTCACACACCCCGACCCACCCAGTGGGAAGGCCCGTAGTTTCGGGAGGATCTTGTAACACCTGGGGGCTTCCTTGTTCTGTCAAAGTCTTCATTATCTGCTCATGAAAGTCTATGAACAGAACGTGCATGGTGTCTCTGCATGTCCATCATATGCATTTGGAGGTAAGACTGTTGGGGGGATGTGGGGTTAGCTCTGCGGTACAGTACCAGTCATGCATGAGGCTTTGTTTCATCCGAACATCACATGGGAACTGTGTTTTTGTCTGTTATTATAATAGCATCGTCATTTTTATAACAGACAATATAATAATAGCAACCCGAAGTTATTGTCTGATTAAAATTTTAATTGAAAACATTTTAAAAAGAAAGCAACTCCCTATTTATCCTAGACTAATTTAGAGCTCACTGTTCAGTCCACGCTGCCCTCAGACCCATGACAGTCCTCTTGCTGTTTCCTGCGTGTTTGGGGGACAGGCTGGGTACTCCTAGGCCAGGCTGTGCAACTTCTGTTCTACCAGGTTGAAAGCAAGGCTAAGGCAGTTCAGTGCTCATGGAGTAATTATGATGGCAATAACAATGTCTAATATAAAATCAGAATTTTGTTTATTGTGCTGGGGATAAGCAGGAAAGGCCTCATAAATGTCAGGCAAGCTCTTTACCATTGAGCCATATCCTCAATCCTACAACATTGGAGTTTAAGCGCCAGAAACTTCTTAGCAGCTTTCAGTTTAATTAAAAATTAATAAAGGCTGGAGAGGTGGCTCAGCATTTGAAAACACTGGCTGCTCTTCCAGAGGATCCAGGTTCGGTTCTCATCTCCCACATCTTGACTCACAGCCCTCCATAACCTCCAGTCCCAGGGGAACCAGTGTCTTCTTCTGTACTCCTTGGGCACTAGAGGCATGTGGTGCACAGGAAATAAAAATAAATGAACCTTTAAAAAGTTTAAAAAAATAGTACCGGGAGGCCATAGGCATAAGATCTCCTGGAGCGGGAGTTAGAGACAGCTGTGAGCCTCCATGTGGGTGCTGATGATTGAATTTGGATTCTCTAGAAGAACAGCCAGTTGTTCTCTTAATCACCAAGCCATCTCTCCAACCACTCAGTTTAATTTTTTAAAAAAGAGTTTAGTTTGCTTGACTTGATTTTAATTTATTAATTGAGACAAGATGTCACAAAATGCAGGCTGGCCTAGAATTTGCCATGTCCTGGAGGATGACTTTGACCTTGGATCCTTCTGTGTCCATCTCCTGAGGGCTGGGATTGCTGTTGAGTACCACCATGCCCAGCTTAGTGGTGCTGACATAGAATCCAGGATGTTTGCATAAGCCAGGCAAGCACTCTACCTACTGAGATACATCTCCAGCCCGTCAGTTTAATCTTTTAAGAAAGGAAGATTTGTGAGCATGGAGGATGGCTAAATTGGTAAAGAACTCACATTATAAGCATGAGGACCCAAGTCAGTGTCCTCCACACCCACGTAAAAAGCCAGATGTGATAGCGAGTACCTGTAATCTTAAGCACTGGGGAGGTGAAGACAGGAAGTGCTTGGAGGTTGCTGGCCAGCTAGTTTTGTTAGTCAGTGAGCTCCAGGTTCAGTGAGTGACCCTGCCTTTTTTTTTTTTTTTTTTTTTTTTTTTTGGCTCTGGCTGTCCTGGAACTTACTCTGTAGACTGAGCTGTCCTTGAACTCACAGAGATCTACCTGCCTCTGCCTCCCCAGTGCTGAGATTAAAAGTGTGTGCCACCACCAGCCAGCATGAGAAACACTGTATTAAAAAAATAAGGTAGAATACAACAGAAGAAGATACCTAATGTTGACTTCTGGCCTCCCCAGTCTGGTGGGGCATCCATCCATACATACATGTGTACACACACATGTGACACCTTCCATATCTGCCTACATTCATAAAAATAAATTAATAAAGCCCCTGGATTCACTGGCAGCTGTAATCAAGCACAGTAATATCACTGTTTTTCTCTTCCAGGACACAACCTGGATCTCCATAAACATGGCACAAATGACTGTTGATGATATGGTCCTTAAGGTTGTGTTCCTGCTGCAGGTGGGCACAGGCCTTCTGGCAAACACTTACCTGCTCTTCATGCATAGCTCCATCCTTTTCACAGAGCACAAACCAAAGCCTACAGACCTCATTCTGTCTAATGTGGCCGTGGCCAATTCCTTTGTTCTTCTCTCCAAGGGAGCACAGCAAATTATGGAAGATATGGGACTTGTGCGTGCCCTGGAAGGTTCTGGGTGTCAGGTCTTCTTTTACTTCCATAGGGTGTCTCGAGAACTTTCGCTCTGCACCACCAGCTTGCTGAGCGGCTTTCAGGCAGTCACGGTTAGCCCCAGGCATGGGGTGTGGACAGGGCTCAGGCGCTGGGTTTCTAGGCATATTGGCTGCTCCTGCCTCTTCTGCTGGACTTTCAATCTGACTATCAGCACCATCTCTCCCATTGAGATAAAAGTCTTCTGGGATAATAGTAGTGATTCCTCAATGGGGAATGGCATCGCTTGCCAGTATGTGGTTGCCATGTCTGGATTGTATGCAATCCCGTTATCCATTCTGGGTGCCCTGTTGATGACACTTATGGTGGTAGCCAGCATGTACATGGTGTGTCTCCTACACAGACACCACCACAGGGTCCAACATATTCGAAGTTGCAGCCTCAGCCTCACCTCCAGGACCTCTCCAGAGATGAGGGCCACTCACAGCATCCTGCTCTTGGTGGTTGGCTTCATCCCCTTTTACTTCCTCAATTCAATCTACGTATTTTATGGTAGGAAATCATTTAGCTCCTACTTGTGGCTGCAGCCCTTCCTGAAGTTTCTTGCTGCATGTTTCCCCTCCCTGAGTCCCTTGGTGCTAATTTTCCAGAACCCCAGAACTCTGAGCTCCTGCTTTTAGATCCTGGAAATGTCCAACCTGATTGCTGATCCATGGATGAACATCCGTCACCTCTCACAAGTCCTCCTCCTCCCTTCAATCTTTCATAAGAACCCGTGAGTTCATGTTGTTTGTTGTGGAGGACCTGGAAGGCCTGTCGAGAGAGGCCCTTAAACCAAGACATGAGGACAAACACCAGTAGTTTTAAACCCATGATGCTCCGAAAAACAATAGTTCAGTGTCTTTTAAAATTTTATTTTTATGTCATGGTTTAAAAATTCTTACTGTTTGACAATAGATGAATGTGTTTATATAATAAATTTCAGGCTGTGTGTGGTGGCACACACCTTTAATCCCAGCACTCAGGAGCCAGAGGTTGGCAGATCTCTGTGAGTTCAAGGCCAGCCTGGTCTATAGCACAGCAAGTTCCAGGACAGCCAGGGATACATAATAGACTGTTTCAAAAAGCCGAAATAAATAATAAATTTAAGTCATTTTTCTCCCTCACTTCTCTTTCTCCTCTTCTTCCTTCTCCCCTGGAGCCCTTCTTAGCAAGTCTACCTCTTCCCCTCTTCCACTTCTTGTTTGTGTGGCTCACTGAGCTTAATAAGAGTTTCTTGGGGTTGGGGATTTAGCTCAGTGGTAGAGTGCTTGCCTAGCAAGCGCAAGGCCCTGGGTTCGGTCCTCAGCTCAAAAAAAAAAAGTTTCTTTTTAAAAAGGTGTGTGTGTGTCTGTGTGTGTGTGTCTGTGTGTGTGTGTCTGTGTGTGTGTCTGTGTGTACATGTGCCGGTGCTAGTGGAGGCCAGAGCATGGGAGCCTTGGAGCTAGAGTTATAGACAGGTGTGAGCTGTGCTCTATGGTGGGTTCTGGGAACCCAGCTCAGGGCCTCTATAACAGTAGATGCAGCAGCAGTAGCAGCAGCACTCATGTAGTAAGTGTAATGGTAATAAAATGTCTAATACAAAATTAGAATTTTGTTTGTGGTTCTGAGAATAAGAAGGCCTCATGAATGTCAGGCAAGCTCTTTACCATTGAGCCATAACTTCAGTCCTACAAAATTGGAGCTTAAGTGCCAGAAAAACTTCTCAGCAACTTCAGTTCAATTGAAAAAAAATCAATGGGGGCTGGAAATACGGCTCAGCATTCACAAGATACTACTGAATTGTGGAGTCGTCCCTCCCGGTGAGTCTTTCTTGCCTCAGCATTGTGGGAGGTGATTTTCTGGAGCAAGAATAACTTACCAATGTTATCACACTGAAGACAATGACACATGTCCCCAACAACTCTTAATAGTCAGTGTTTTTTATTTTGTTTTGTTGAGATAGGGTTTCCTCCAGCCCAGGCTGTCCTTGGACTCACTTTATACCGGAGGATAACTTAAAGACCTCCCACTAGGCTAGAACTTATACAGTGTTTCACTCCTTTCCAACAATGCCTCAGGAGGACCAAGACTTCAACTCTTGGACCATACAGTACATTTAACATTTTTTTTTTTTTTTTTCTGAGACAAGGTTTCTTTGTGTAGCCCTGGCTGTCCTGGAACTTGCTCTGGAGACCAGGCTGGCTTTGACTCATGAGATCTGACTGCGTCTGGCTTCTTAGTACTGGGACTAAAGGCATGTGCCTTCACCACCAGGCTTTCATTTAACATTTAAATGATAGCAGACTTAAAAAAAATTCATGTTGGAACAGGAAACTGAATAAAATAAACAAAAGTATAGCATTTGTGTTTATCAAGTATTTGATTTCTTTTTGGGGAGGGGTGTCTGTATCATGCAATTTTGAAGCTATGTGGTTTAAGAAAGTCTAACTACCCTGCTTCAATATTTTTTCATACCACAGGATTACAGTAATAAAATTTATAACAAAACCGGGCGGTGGTGGCGCACACCTGTAATCCCAGCACTCGGGAGGCAGAGGCAGGTGGATCTCTGTGAGTTCGAGGCCAGCCTGGTCTACAAAGCGAGTTCCAGGACAGCCTCCAAAGCTACAGAGAAACCCTGTCTTGAAAAACCAAAAAAAAAAAATTATAACAATGTATTAAAAACTATGTGCAGGGGCCCATCAAGATGATTCAGTGGCTAAAGTGCTTGTTCCACAAATCTGAAAACTGGAGTCAATGGAGTAAACAGACTGCCTACAGAATGCAGGGAAATATTTACCAGCTGTACTTCAGATGGAGGATTAGTATCTGGTATACATAAAGAATTACAAAAATTAAACATAAAAAATATCCATTTTCACTGCATTATCCTCATGTAGGCAGTTTTCCTGTCCCTACTGCCTTATATTTTAAGTTAACTCATATTCCTTATTTACCCTCTGCCATGTGGTGCTACCTACCTTTATTAGCATGGCACTTTCATCTCCTGCTCGCTTTGTGTATGGCTGGCAACTCCTCCGACTCTCCTGACTCCACCCTTTTCCTTCCCATCATTTTCTCTGCATCAGGCTGTCTGGCTGAATCTCTTCTTTCCCTGCTATTGGCCAGTCAGTTTTTTTTTTTTAAACAATGAGCACAATCCACAGCATTTTCTCCTTTTTGTCTAATTAAAAAGGTTTTAACCTTAACATAGTAAAACTATATACAACAAAAACAGTTATTAAGTAAGAACTACAGTAATATCTAATCAATTTGTATTTGGCAAAATTAGAGAAAATAATTATCTTATTTGGTGAGTCTAAAGTTTTGTATATAATTTACTTCCTATTATAACTAAGGAAAACTATAATTATAACTATTTAGTCCTCAACTCCATCAAAGACCCCAGAAGGATGAAATGTTACCTAATGACAGGAACATCAGGCTACCTGGACAGTCACCTAAAGTTCCTTTGTAACATTGGGTCATCCAACTCTGGCCTATAGGCCTAGCATATATGACAGACTTTCCTGTGATGCAGGGAACTTTGAAGGACTGTCCTACCTTATTTTGGCAAAGTTTGGCAGTTACCTTTCTTGTGACCTGCTGGTCCAGTTTGGACAGTAACTGTCAGCAATTGAGGCAAGGGCAGTTTCTTTGCCCACATGGATAACTTTTGCCATAAAGAAAACAAACTCCATATGGACTTTCTTCTATGCCTATCATCCTCTTTGAAGCAATTGATGCTGCCAGGAGCAGACATGTCTCACTGTCAAGAAAAGTTTTAAGTTCTTGCATGGGACTGGACTAGACCCTCTGCATATGGGAGACAGTTGTATAGCTGGGTCTGTTTGAGGGGCCCCTGGTAGTGGGACCAGGATCTATCCCTGGTGCATGAGCTGGTTTTCTGGAGCCTATTACCTATGGTGGGATGTCTTGCTCAGCCTTGATATAGGGGGGAGGGGCTTGGTCCTGCCTCAACTGAATGTACCAGGCTTTGCTGACTCCCCGTGGGAGAACTTACCCTTTTGGAGCAGGGGATGAGAGGTGAGCTGGGGATGAGGTGAGGGGGGTGGGGGAGGAGGGACGAGAGGAGGATCTGTGGTTGGTATGTAAAATGAATAACTTTTTAAATTAAAAAAAGATAAAATGTCTAAGTTCTTAAAACATCTTAAATGCCATATTCTGTAGGTCTTTGAAGTGTTTGAAGACTGCCTATCTATCTGAAATATATCTCTGTATGACTTTGAAAACCTAACTAACATGACTATAGATTTGCTATTATAGATGACTATTAACCTGTATTTCTTAATTATATATTACATTTTTAAATGAGTTGCATAAACATAATAACCTAAACAAGAGTAGAAATATACATGCAATATAACAAAATTAACTTTAAATTTATATCATTAAATCAAAATCCATACCAATGTAAAATATGTAAGATTAATAGTTGTTTATTTGGATTAAAGTAGATTCGGTAATCTACCCTTTTATTCTATCATTTCTACTTACAATTCTCAAACTGTGGAATGGGTGTAGTAATGGGGAATTGATTTCAAGTAGGTTGTATGGCAGCACAATGGTACCCCATTATTCAGCCAAAAAGATCAATATTATGTCATTGGCAAGAGTGTAGGTGGAGGGTTGGGGATTTAGCTCAGTGGTAGAGCACTTGCCTAGCAAGCACAGGCCCTGGGTTCAGTCCTCAGCTCAAAAAAAAAAATAAAATAAAAGAGTGTGGGTGGAATTTAGCATCATCATATTAATTAAGGGAAGTAAAACCAGAATAGTAGGACAGGGATGATATCTCCTATCTTAGGTAGAATAGAAAAAAAAGAGATACAATTAGATGAGGACTAAAAAAGAGATTTATTTCTATTTTATGTATATGGGTGTTTTACCTGCATATACTTAAGTGAACCATGTGCATGCAATGTCTGTGGAGGCCAGAAGAGGGCACAGGATCTCCTGGAATGAAAAGATGGTTGTGAGCCAACAAGTGTGTGTCCATTGAAAAAGCAATGTTGTGGAATATTATTTTAAATGTGTTAAGGTGAGTTACATTTGTTTCTGCTGCCTTTGTTAATGATGCAAAGATGTATTAAAATTGTTTGATTAAATAAAATTCACCTGGGGTCAGGAGGCTGGGTCCATAACTAGCTGGCAGGAAGTGGTAGGGAGGAGCTAAGTGCAGCAGGGTTCTTTAGTGGGGGCTGAGCAGACAGACGGCCCCTTTCTCAGGAGATGCATACAAGGAGAGAAGGTTAGCTGTTTGCTATTCAGCCTCTCAGAACTAGCAGGATTTCACCTCAACCTTTGAATCTTGAGTTCTATAGGACCGAGATTTAGATAAAGTTTCCTTTAGCGACTGTGATAGAGCTGGTGCCTGAGGGAACAGAGTTCCCTCCTGGCTGAGTCCTGTGCATCCAAACTGCTGCTGGTAGCAGCAGAGTTGCAATTGTCGGTTAAGACAGCAGTTGCTTAAGGTGCAGCCACTGTATTGAATGTACAACAACAAAGCATGTGTGCACTTAAATGCTGAGCTATCTCTCCAGCCCTTAGAGAAAATAATTAATTTCTTGTTTTTTCTAGACAGGGTTTCTCTGTGTAGCCCTGGCTGGCCTAGAAGTCTCTGTAGACCAGGCTGCCCTTGAACTCACAGAGATCTGCCTGCCTCTGTCTCCCAAGTGCTGGGATTAAAGGTGTGCATCACCACTGCCTGGCTCATCATTAAAACTTTTTTAGGTTCATTTATTTTATGTATATGAGTGTTTTGCTTTCATATGTGTCTGTGTATTATGTTTACCCTGAAATTGTAGTTACGGATGGTTGTGAACAGCTGCGTGGGTGCTGAGAATCCAACCCAGGCCCTTTGTGAGAACAAGTGCTCCTAACCACTGAGCCATCCTTCCAGCCCCTAAATAAAGTTAAGTTCAGAAAAGGTGGAAATGAAACAGTGGGGTAAGGAAGTGAATAGAGAGTAATGGGAGTGTGGATAAAATCAACTACATAATACCCAAGTATGAAATATGACAATAAGACAAAGTGATGTACATAATGTATATACACTCACAAAAATGTGGTGGTTTTAAAAGATGCCAAGTGGGAGATATTTATTTTACAGTTATTTATTTTATGAGTGTGTTGGGGCTTGGGGTTGGAATGAGTGCTGATGCCCACGTGTACAGGTCAGAGGAGAACTTGGAGCTGAGCTCTCTCCTACCATGTGAGACCTGGGGACAACTCAGGTTGCCAGGGTTGGTAAGTGGCAAGTGCCTTTACCTGCTAAGCCAACTCATCAGCCTTCAAATTCCATGGTTTTATAGTTGAAATCTATGTAGGCATTAAACCTAGAGAGTCTATGTGAACTGTTTCAAAGGTTTGATCTGGGAGGAAAGGCAGGAACACATTGATGTTGGAGGGTTTCTGAGTTATTGGCAAAACTTTGCTAAAGAATTTGGGTTGCCAGAGTTCTGCTTATGTCTTTCCTCAGGACAATGAAATTCCTCATTGGGTTTCTGAGAGCTGAGTGCGCTCTGTGGCTGCAGCTGAAACCCAACATGGCAGAAACCTATTGGGCTTTCGTGAAAAACTCTCCCCTTCCAATGCCAATGGGGATTGAAAGCCCAATAGGGCCATCTTTGGCAAGCATAACGTAAGCCTAGGAACTGCAGCCATGGGGTTGGATTCTCCAGAAGGTAATGTATGGTAACTGCTTTTTCAAGTATGTTTGAGAACTTGTCACCCAGACACCTAGGAGATTAAGGATAACACTGAAGATCACTGACCTCCATTTATTAGTAGTAGCATGCCAGCTAAGCATTTTCATTCTCACAATCCTATTCAAGCTAGAGAAGTACCTACTTCTCAGGAGTGGCTCTGTGCAACATTTTTTGGCCTCCTGAAATTCATTTAGCCCTCTTTGAAGATACCTTAAAATTTGTGAGTCTGAATGTAGCCATTATGAGACCATTAGTTCTGCTCCTTGTGAGCTGCCTGTTTTTCCTTTATGGTTCTTAGTTGTTCTTTTGTGTTAGGGACCAAGATGTCAGGAATCAAACATGAACCATGGAAAGTACTAGCTAGGCCAGAGAACAAGTCATAAGCCCACTGCCCTTTCCCAGAGCAGTAGCACCCATTTACTAACCAGAGGCCCTCAAAGATAAGAGAACATCCCACAGTCAGGTGCCATGACAACCGAACGTAAAGAGCATTCCATAGTCAGGTAGCCTAGCAACAGAATAAATGGCCCCTGACCAGTGACCTTAGCTGACATCTCGCAGTTGCACAATCTGTCTCACACGTCTTGCACCCCTTCCATGTTCTGCACGCCTCCTGCCCCTTCCCCTCCTATGCTATATAAGCTTTGCTGAGGAAAATAAAATCTGCAGCTTGATCAGCTTGCTGTCGTCTTTCGTGTCCCCTGTCTCTTTCATTTGCTCCCACAGGTGGGTCGCCCCGTTGAAACCCTGCTGGCTGGGACACTTTTGCAGAGCTGCCAGCTTAAGTCATGCTGGGATCAAGAATAATGGGCCTCGGTGGTTCATGTTCCTGGAATTGTGTCCATGCCAATGGATACCCACACCCTCCAGAAGAGAATTTGACATTGCTGCTGCTGCTGTTGCTGTTATTACAGTGATGACCACCACTACTATTGTTTCTGGGATTGCCATTTCATAATTGGTTACTACAGCTAGCACAGTGGAGACCCTGGCAGCAAAAGTAGCTACCACAGTTAATTAATCTTTCATTCCATTGGGCATGACAGATTTAAATCAATAGTTATAAACATTTCGATTGGCTTTGAAAGTTATAAATTTACAAACTCAAGTTCCATTTGCTCTTGGGATACCATCTTACAAGGACTCCAATTTGCAGTAAGGCTCGTTAAGGAAGGGAATGGCTCAGTTGCCTTTAGCCTACTGGCTATGGGTGGGTTAAGACTTCTGTTGGTCTTTTCTGTGTTGAACATACAGATTGCAAGCCCAGCACCACTTAGAGATCTTTGGCAACATAACTCTGCAGCTCTCACATTATTGAGCCTGTATGATAATGAGTATTCAGAGACAGGTAATGCCTCGGGGTGCTCACCACTAAGACAGAATGTCTGTGTGGCCTGGACAGGTGTCTTCATGATGGGTAAGGTGACCTGCTGATTTCCCACGCAACCTAAGTCAGAAGCTCATTTTTTAGTAAAAGCGGGGGGGGACCTGTAGGTCCCTGGCCCCCGTTTTGGGTAACTGTTGCATTGCCTGCCGACCTTGACCTTGATATCCTCCCTGTGCTAATTCCCTGTGAGATTCCACCCTCCTGAATGCTTAAGGGAAGCTCCTTGTCTGTGTATCCAGCATATTGGGCATTAACAGCTTAGATGCAAGATTGTAAAACATAAGAAGCAGGGTTAGGAATTTAGCTCAGTGGTAGAGCGCTTGCCTAGCAAGCGCAAGGCCCCAGGGTTTGATCCCTTTCCCAGAGCAGTAACACCTGTTTACTAACCAGAGGCCCCCAAAGATAAGAGAACATCCCACAGTCAGGTGTCATGACAACCGAACGTAAAGAGCATTCCAGAGTCAGGTAGCCTAGCAACAGAATAAATGGCCCCTGACAAAACAAACAAACAAAAAACAAACAAAAACAAAACAAAACAGCAAAAAACCCCCCAAACCATCAGAAGCGATCTCCCATTGTGCTGTAAGCCTGTATTTAAGACCTCTTCCCTCCTTCAATAAACAGCATTCAAAAAAAAGAGGGGTCAAGATCATGATGGGGAAACCCACAGAGACAGCTGACCGGTGGAACTCACTGACTCTGGACTGACAGCTCAGGAACATGCATGGGACTGAACTAGGCCCGCTGAATGTGGGTGACAGTTGTGTGGCTTGATCTGTTTGTGGGGTCCCTGGCAGCAGGACCAGGACTTATCCCAGGTGCATGAATTGACTTTTTGGAGCCCATTCCCTGTGGTGGGATACCTTGCTCAGCCTTGATACAATGGGGAGGGGCTAGGCTCTCCTTCAACTTGGTATGCTAGACTTTGTTGACTACCATGGGAGGCCTTACCCACTCTGAGGAGTGGATGGGGGTAGAGTGGGAGGGAGGGGGAACTGGGGTTGGTATGTAAAATGAAAAAAATTTTAATAAATGTATTAAAAAAAGAATTTGGGTTGCATATACTTGTATAGACCATTTATTTTAGGATTGCAATATACATGGGGAAGGAATATTGGACAACACCAATAATCAAGCAACCTCTACCTTCTTATTGTAGTAAACAGCTTTAAAATAGAGCTTCAAGCCAACAATGTGTGTTACAACTGCGACTGATCCCTGTTCTGTAGATCAAAGTCAAACCCACCACATCCTGGCGTCATGTCCTCTGTGGAGCATGAGGGACTTGTAAAGACACTGTAAGAGCAGTGGCCTCTGGTGTAACAGAGTGTTCTCTGTGGCCCTGCTCAGTGCTCTGCTTGTTCCAAGGGCTGTGATAATTCCCACCGCTGCACAAAAACTTGTAATGACTTAAGTTTTGGAAGTTTGTGATGTAGTTCAACTTGGGAAAATGCACATCTTTGACAGATACTTTGCACTTTCAGCTTAATAAAGTCGTCCGAGATTCATGTTGCACCTGGGAGAGAGATATTTTCGTCTGGGTGCATCAAAGGATATTCAGTAAGTAAGGTCATTGATGTCTTGGGTGAGAAGCTGGTTCATGCCCACTGGGAAGAAGAGTCCTGTTATCCTGTCCTTGATTTAGTCCTTGAATTGTCTTAGTGTTCAGAGCGAGAGGGAGATTTGATCACATCCCCACTGCTCCTCTTCCCCACTCTGTCCTTTCTTTGACTTTGATTTTTTTTTTTTTTAGTTTTTTTTCTCATACATGTATTTTTTTTTTCTCAAGACAGGGTTTCTCTGTGTAGTTTGGTGCCTCCTGGAACTCGCTCTGTAAACCAGGCTGGCCTCAAACTCACAGAGATCTGCCTGGCTCTGCCTCCTGAGTGCTGGAATTAAAGGTGTGTATCACACCGCCCAGCCTTTAATAGACACTTTTACTGTTTTCCGTCTTTATTACTACTTCAACATGTGTTTTGACCACTATTCAATTTCATATGGGAGGATTATCTAGTGCTGCTATGAATTCTAAAACATTTCATTAAAGTTTGGTCTTCAACTTACCATTATCTATTAGATTTCTTCGCTGATTTCAAGGATGAGACTGGAAACGCAGTCTGCAGATAATAGACATTACTGTGAAATCACTGCTGACTGTAAGTCTAGAGCATAACCACTGTGTTGTATTCCTGAATAGAATGAAGCAACTCAGGGACCCATTTGTCATACATCATCGCAGTCATGGAGGTTTAGAAACACTTCTACCACACTGGAGAGATGGCTAAGCAGGTATGAGCCCCTACTATGTGACTAGGAGGACCTGACCTCAAATCTCCAGCATCTACATAAAAAGCTGGATGTGGTCCTGTGCTCCTGTAACCCTGGTGCTGGGAGAAGGAGACAGGGAGAAAAGGCAGGAGGAATTCTGGGGCTTGATGCTCTTCAGGCTAGCTCTCAGGTTCACTGAGAGAGGCAGTCTCAAGGCAATAAAGTGAACAGAGACTGAGCAAGACACCTGACAACCTCCTCTGGCCTCTACCTGCACACACATATGTGCACATATGCGCCCCTAGACATATACCATAATCATCACACACACAGCACAATATACCATACACATACCTGCACACGCAGAGACAGATATAGAGACAGACACACACATAGACATATATACCGCACACACGTACACACACACACACACACACACACACACACACACACACACACACCATGATCCTTAACACTTAAACAATGACATGAGTAAAATAAAGCAAAAAGGATATCCAAAAACCTTACAAACCCAAAAAACAAAAACAAACAAAAAACTCCTACCCTGAAATAAAACAAATACAAAAAAATTTCTTTTTACAAATATAAGCCTGTAAAAATGTTTTACGTGGGGATGGAGAGCTAGCTCAGTTGTTAAGAGCACCGACTGCTCTTCTAAAGGACTTGGTTCGATTCTCAGCACCCACATGGCAGCTCAAGACTGTAACTCCAGTTCCAGGGGATCCAATACCCTCACACAGACATACATGCAGACAAAACACCAATGCACATAAAAATACATAAAGAAATAAAAAATGTTTTACATGTTGCTGGGCACTGGTGCCTTTAATCCCAGCATTTAGGAGGCAGAAGCAGCATCTTTGTGAATTCTGGGTCAGCTTGTTGATAGAGTGAGTTCCAAGACAGACAGGGCAACACAGAGAAACTCTTATCTTGAAAAATTAAAAAAAAAAGTTTTGTATGGCTGAAACCAGGCAATACTCTCATATCACAATTATGTAGAGTTCTTATTTCTTTTATTAAATTTTCTATTAATTTTACATACCAACAAAAGATCGTCCTCTCCTCTCTCCTCCACCCCCCAGGCTTCCCCACCAACCCACCTCCCTTTCCCTCATCCTCCAAGGCAAGGTCTCCCATGGGGAGTTAGCAGAGCCTGGTACATTCAGTTGAGGCAGGTCCAAGCCCCTCCTCCCTGCACCAAGGCTGCAAAAGATGTCCCACCAAAGGTACGGGGCTCCAAAAAGCCCACCCACGAACCAGGGATGGATCCTGATCCTACTGCCTGGAGGCCCCACATACAGTTCAAGTTAAACAACTGTCTTGCCTATCCAGAAGGCCTAGTCCAGTACCATGGGGGCTACAGAGCTATTGGTCCACAGTTCATGAGTCCCCACTAGTTGGTCTGGTCATCTCTGTTTCCGCATCATAATCTCAATGTCCCTTGCTCATAGAATCCCTCTTCTCTCTCATTGATTGGATTTCTGGAGCTCAGCCTGACACCTGGGTGTGGATTTCTGCATCTGCTCTCATCATTCACTGGATGAGGGTTCTATCATGACGGTTAGGGTATTCAGCCCTCTGATCACTACAGTAGGCCAGCTCAGGCACCCTCTCAACTATTGCCAGGAATCTAAGGTGGGGTCATTCTTGTGGATTCCTGGGAACTTCCCTAACACTCTGTTGCTCCCTATTCCCATGATGTCTTCATTTATCATGGTATCTCTTTCCTTGCTCTTCCACTCTGTCCCTGTTCCAGCTCGAACATCCCATTCCCCTATGTTCTCACCCCCTATCCCTTGCCCTTCATTACTCCCCTCATACCCAGTTTGTTCATGTAGATCTCATCTATTTCTTTTTCACTGGGTGATCCATGCATCCTTCCTAGTTTCCTCCCTGCTGGCTAGCCTCCCTGGAGCTGTGGGTTGCAGTCTGGTTATCCTTTGCTTTACATCTAGTATACACTTATACGTGAGTACATACCATGTTTGTACTTTTGAGTCTGGGTTACCTCACTCAAGATAATTTTCTAGTTCCATCCATTTGCCAGCAAATTTCATGATGTCATTGTTTTTCTCTGCTGAGTAGTACTCCATTGTGCATATGTACCACATTTTCTTTATCCATTCTTCAGTTGAGGGACATATAAGTTGTTTCCAGGTTCTGGCTATTATGAATAATGTTGCTATGAACATAGTTGAGCAAATGTCCTTATGGTATGATTGAGCATTCCTTGGGTATATGCCCAAGAGTGGTATAGCTGGGTCTTGAGGAAGACTGATTCCCAGTTTTTTGAGAAACTGCCATACTGATTTCCAAAGTGGCTGCATAAGTTTGCATTGCCACCAGCAGTGGAGGAGTGTTCCCCTTGCTCCACATCCTCTCCAACATAAGCTGTCTTCAGTGTTTGTGATCTTAGCCATTCTGACAGGTGTAAGATGGTATCTCAGAGTCATTTTGATTTGTATTTCCCTGATGACTAAGGATGTTGAACAATTCCTAAAATGTCTTTTAGCCATTTGAGATTCTTCTATTGAGAATTCTGGTTAGCTCTGTAGCCAATTTTTTAATTGGATTGTTAGGTATTTTGATGTCAGGTTTCTTAGCTTTTTATATATTCTGGAGATAAGCTCTCTGTCAGATGTGGGGTTGGTGAAGGTCTTTTCCCATTCTGTAGGCTGCTGTTTTGTCTTATTGACCATCGTGTCCTTTGCCTACAAAAGCTTCTCAGTTTCAAGAGGTCCCATGTATTAATTGTTACTCTCAGTGTCTGTGCTACTGGTTTTATTTAGGAAGTGATCTCTGGTGCCAATGGGTTCAAGACTACTTCTTACTTTCTCTTCTATCAGGTTCAGAGTAACTAGATTTATGTTGAGGTCTTTGATCCACTTGGATTTGAGTTTTGTGCATGATGACAGATATGGATCTATTTGCAATCTTCTACATGTTAACGTCCAGTTATGCCAGCACCATTTGTTGAAGATGCTTTCTTTTTCCCATTGTACAGTTTTGGCTTCTTTGTCAAAAACCAGATGTTCATACATATGTGGATTAATGTCAGGGTCTTCAAATTCAATTCCATTGGTCCACATGTCAGTTTTTATGCCAGTACCAAGCTGCTTTTATTTCTATAGCTCTATAGTAGAGCTTGAAGTCAGGGATCGTGATGTCTCCAGAGGTTGCTTTGTTTTACAGAGTTCTTTTAGCTATCTTGGATTTTTTGTTTTTCCATATGAAGTTGAGTATTGTTATTTCCAGGTCGGTGAAGAATTGTGTTGGGATTTTGATGGGGATTGCATTGAATCTGTAGACTGCTTTTGGTAAGATTGCCATTTTTACTATGTTAATGCTACCTACCATGAGGATGAGAGATCTTTCCATTTTCTGATATCTTCTTTGATTTCTTTATTCAGAGACTTAAAGTTTTTATCATACAGGTCTTTCACTTGCTTAGTTAGAGTTACCCCAAGGTATTTTATATTATTTGTGGCTATTCTAAAGATGATGTTCTCTGATTTATTTCTCAGCCTGATTATCATTTGTATATAGGAGGGCTACTGGTTTTTTGAGTTAATTTAGATTAACTTAGATTAATCTTGAATCCTGACACATTTCTGAAGGAGTTTATCAGCTGTAGGAGTTCCCTGGTAGAATTTTTGGGGTCACTCATGTACACTATCATATCATCTATAAACAGTCAAAGTTTGACTTCTTCCTCTCCAATTTGTATCCCCTTGATCTCCTTTTGTTGTCTTATTGCTCTAGTTAGAACTTCAAGTATTATATTAAATAAATATGGGGAGAGTGGATAGCCTTGTCTTGTTTCTGATTTTAGTGGAATGACTTTGAGTTTTTCTCCATTTAATTTGATGTTGGCTGTTGACTTTCTGTAAATTGCCTTTATTACATTTAGGTATGTTCCTTATATTCCTGAGCTCTCTAGGACCTTTATCATGAAGGGGTGCTGGATTTTGTCAAAGACTTTTTCAGCATCTAATGAGATGACCATGTGGTTTTTTTTCTTTCAGTTTGTTTATATGATGTATTACATTGACAGATTTTCATAGGTTGAACCATCCTTGCATCCCTGGGATGAAGCCTACTTGGTCATGGTGGGTAATTTTTTGATGTGTTCTTGGATTTTGTTTGCCAATATTTTATTTAGCATCTTTGCATCAATGTTTATGAGGGAGATTGGTCTGTAATTCTCTTTTTTTGTTGCATCTTTGTGTGATTTGGGTACCAGGGTAACTGTAGCCTCGTAAAAAGAGTTTGGTAATGTTCCTTCTGTTTCTATTGTTCGGAACAATTTGAAAAGTATTAGAATTAGCTCTTCTTTGAAAACCTGGTAGAATTCTGTGTTGAAACCATCTGGTTCTGGGATTTTTTTTTGTTGGGAGAATTTTAATGATTGTTTCTATTTCCTTAGGGATTATTGGTCTATTTAAATAGTTTATCTCATTTTGATTTAACTTTGGTATGTGGTACCTATCCAGAAAATTGTCCATTTCTTTCAGATTTTCCAATTTTGTGGAGTACAAATTTTTGAAGTATAACCTGATGATTCTCTGGATTTCCTTGTTGTCTGTTGTTATGTCTCCCTTTTTCATTTCTGATTATGTTAATTTGTTTTTTTTTGTTTTTGTTTTTTGTTTTTGTTTTTGTTTTTTTTTGAGCTGAGGATTGAACCCAGGGCCTTGCACTTGCTAGGCGAGTGCTCTACCACTGAGCTAAATCCCCAACCCTGATTATGTTAATTTGGATGTTCTCTCTCTGCTGTCTATCTTGTAGATTTTTTCAAAGAACCAACTTTTTGTTTCATTGATTCTTTGTGTTGTTCTCTTTGTTTTTATTTCATTGATTTCAGCTCTCAATTTGATTATTTCCTGCATCTATTCCTCCTGGGTGAGTTTTCTTCTTTTTATTCTAGAGCTTTCAGGTGTGCTGTTAAGTCACTAGTGTGAGATTTCCCAACTCCCTTATGTGGGCATTTAATGCTATGAATTTTCCTCTTAGCACTGCTTTCATAGTGTTTCATAAGTTTGGGTATGTTGTACTATCATTTTCATTGAATTTTAGGAAATCTTTAATTTCTTTATTTCTTTATTGACTCATTGGTGATTCATCTGGGCATTATTCAGTTTCCAATGACCTTGTAGGCTTTTTGTAATGTTTGTTGTTGTTGAAATCTAACATTAAGCCATGGTGGTCCGATAAAATACAGGAGGTTATTCCAATTTATTTTTTGTACCTGTTGAGTTTTGCTTTGTGACCAAGCATGTGGTCAATTTTAGAGAAGGTTCCATGGGGTGCTGAGAAGAATGTATGTTCTTTTGTGTTAGCATGGAATGTTCTGTAGATATCTATTAAGTCCATTTGAGTCATAACTTCTGTTAGGTCCCTTATTTCTCTGTTAAGTTTCAGTCTGGTGGATCTATCCAGTGGTGAGAGTGGTGTGTTGAAATCTCCCACTACTAGTGTATGGGGTTTGATGTGTGATTTAAGCTTTAGCAATGTTTCTTTTACAAATGTGGATGCCCTTATATTTGGGGAATAAATGTCCAGAATTGGGACTTCATCTTGATGGATTTTTTTCTGTGATGAGTATGCAATGTCTTTCTTGACCTCTTTCAATTGATTTTAGTTTGAGGTCTATTTTATTAGATATTTGGATAGCTGCACCAGCTTTCTTCTTAAGTCCATTTGATTGGACAATCTTTTCTCAGCCTTTTCCTCTGAGGTAACATCTGTCTTTAAAGTTGAGGTATGTTTCTTGTATATAGCTGAAGGATAGATCCTGCTTTCATATCCATGCTGTCAGCCTGTGTCTTTTTATAGGTGAATTGAGATCATTGATATTAATAAATATTAATCACCAGTGATTGTTAATTCCTGTTATTTTTGGGTGGTAGTGTTGTGTGTTTCTCTTCTTTGTTATTTGTTGGTGTGGAATTATCTATTGCCTGTGTTTTCATGGGTGTATCTAATTTTCTTAGGGTGGATTTTTTCTTCTAGTGCTTTCTGTGGGCTGGCTTGTGGATAGGTATTGTTTAAATCTGGTTTTATCATAGAATAAATTGTTTACTCTGTCTATGTTGATTGAGAGTTTTGCTGGACATAATAGTCTATGTTGGCATCCATGGTCTCTTAGTGTCTGCATAACATCTGTCCAGAGCCTTCTGGCTTTCAGAATCTCCATTGAGAAGTCAAGTGTTATTCTGATGGGTCTGCCTTTATATGTTACTTGGCCTTTTTCCTTTGCAGCTCTTAATATTTTTTCTTTATTCTGTATGTTTAGAGGTTTGATTATTATATGGCGAGGGAACTTTTTTTTTTTTTTTTTTTTTGATCCAGTCTATTTGGTGTTCTGCAAGCTTTTTGTACCTTCATAGGCATTTCCTTCTTTAGGTTGGGAAAGTTTTCTTTTATGATTTTGTTGAATATATTTTCTGTGCCTTTGAGTTGGTATTCTTCTCTTTTTTATTTTTATTTTTATGTATTTATTTTTTTAAATTTATTTTTATTTTTATTTTTTTATTTTTTTCTTCTTCTCTTTCTTATATCCCTATTATTCTTTGGTTTGGTCTTTTCATAGCATCCCAAATTTCCTGGACATTTTGTGTTATCATTTTTTTGGCTTTAGTATTTTCTTTGACTGATGAATCTGTTTCCTCTATTGTGTCTTCAACACCAGAGATTCTTTTTTCCATCTCTTGCATTCTGTTGGTTATGACTGCATCTGTAGTTCCTGTTTGTTTACTCAGATTTTCCATTTCTAGCATTCTCTCAGTTTGTGTCTTTTTTATTGCCTCTGTTTCAGTTTTCACAATTTGGACTGTTTCCTTCACCCATGTAATTGCTTTTTCTTGGCTTTCTTTAAGGGTTTTATTGATATCTTCCAATTTTTTGTTTGTCTTTTTTTCCATTTCTTTAAAGGAAATTTTCATTTCTTCTTTAAAGACCTCTATCATCTTCTTAAAGTCATTTTTAAGGTTACTTTCTTCTGCTTCTTCTGCTTTGGGATGTTCAGGTCTTGCTGATGTAGCAACACTAAGTTCTGATGGTGCCATATTGGTCTTTATGTTGTTGACTGTATTTTTGCACTGGTGTCTACTCATCTCTTCCTCCACTGCATGCAAGTGCTGTCTGTGTCTGAGGGAGCCTCTCTTGGTCCAATTGATACTATTGGTCTAATGGGAGCTCTTGGTCTAATCCCGACTCTTGGTCCAATGGGTGCTGATGGATTCTGTGTCTCAGGGAGCAGCTATTCCCAATCAGTGCAGGGTGGGTCCTGTTTTCTTGGTGAGGGGGTGGGGGAAGAAGCAGCTGCTCAGTCCCTGGGGCTCCAATGGTTTGGGGGAGGGTCATGTAATGTGCCTCTGGTGCCTAGGGGCTAAAACCCTGGTCTGCCCAGTCTGGAGATGTGGCCTTATCTGTTCCCAATCAGTGCGGGGTAGGCTTATGACTCCGGTTTTCACTGGTGTCTTATATAGCGTTTTAAAATACTACTTGGAGCACTGACTTCCTTATATATTGAATCATTTAAGTGACACTTGCTTATCAATTATCTCTTGAGGTCTACTACATGGTTTTGATTATTATTATTATTATTACTACTACTACTATTATTATTTTTTGAGCTGAGGATCGAACCCAGGGCCTGTGCTTGCTAGGCGAGTGCTCTACCACTGAGCTAAATCCCCAATCCTATTATTGTTATTTTTTATGTGTGATGGGACTATGACATTCTATTTCTTCTGTGACTCTCTCACTGAGTTCCACATGCCATCTTCACTGTCAACTTATTTGGATTTAGAATCACCATGGAGCCAGGCGGTGGTGGCACATGCCTGTAATCCCAGCACTCGGGAGGCAGAGGCGGGTGAATCTCTGTGAGTTCGAGGCCAGCCTGGTCTACAGAGCTAGTCCAGGAGAGGCTCCAAAACTATAGAGAAACCCTGTCTCGAAAAACAAAAACCAAAACCAAAAAAAAAAAAAAAAAAAGATAGAATCACCATGGAACCTATGTCTGGTTGTCTGTGAGGTAGAAAAGCTTCAATGAGGTGATAAATGACCACCAGTGTGTGTGGGCGGCATTGTCTCATGGCCTGGAATCTTGGACTGCATACAAAGAAGCAAGTGAGCTCAGTGTGGTCATTCATCCATCCCTCTGCACTTCCTGACTATAGCATAGAAGTCCTGTTACTGTGACTTCTCCACTGTCACGGACGGCGCCTTATGTAAGTTGCTTTGCTTAGGCATCTTGTCACAGCTGTGAAAGTGTTTTCTTTATCACTATGGTGGTTAGTGTTGATAGTCCAATACACAGTACAATATGTTCCAACCGTATCTGCATGCTCATTTGTACCCGTTTGTACTGAATTAAACAAATTCCTTCCTATTTGCTTATTAATATTTAGCTTTCTTGACATCTAAGCTTCATTTGCATGTGGTGTGTGTGTGTGTGTGTGTGTGTGTGTGTGTGTGTGTGTGTGTGTTTACATGTGTGTTCAAGTAGCTGGGAAAGCCCAAAGTTGACTTTGGGTGTGAGTATTCCCTATTTTATTTATTGAGGCAGGGTCTCTCACTGCACCTGGAGCCTTCCAATTTCAGTTAGCTAGCCATCTCACCCTGGGTCTCTGGACTCTCTGTTTCTGCCTCCTGAATGCCTGGATTATAGGTAACCACCATGCTCAGGTTTTATGTGGGTTTTGGGGATCCAAAAGCTTGTTCTCAAATGCTTTATTTGCTCAGCCACCACCTCCCCAGACCTGGTGTAAGTTCTTTGAACATCCCTTTCAAGTCCTTTGCATGATCTTATTTTCTGTTCAGAATTAAATCATGGTCTGGCTCAAGAATCTGAAGATTAACATTGGTTTAGAGTTCACAGAGTATATCCCATGGAAGCTCAGAATCCAGGGTGTGCTTCGTGCATATTCCTTCATATCTCAAACCTCAGAGAATGTACATGTCTACTTCCTAAGCTCTTGGGAATGAAGAACCTCTCCTAAATGATTTCATCTGTCTAGAAACATATGATCACTCTGGAAATCAGTAACTGAGCCAAATCTTTTCAAGACTTACTTTGACTCCCCATTTGTGCCCCATCATTGTTACCACAGGTGAAATAATTGCCTTTCCAGTGGGAGATGAGGTCAGAGGATCACTACCTCCTGACTGCCTCCTTCCACAAACCACTGTTGAAGTGTCATCCAGGATCACTGCCCTGACAGCGGGAAGAAGTCAGATGAGCATTTTATACTTTGGTTTGTAGGCTCAGTTTGCAAGCAAGGAAGTGAGTCAGGGGACAGGACTAGCAACTTTTATCAGAATAAAGTGATTCTTCTGACCTGGAAACTGAGAGATGCTGAGTCACACAGTAAAAGGGAAATAATTACTGAGTCATTTCAGGACTTTGTGGAAAGCCAAAATTTTAGACCCATCTCTAGGTACTTTATTGGTGAAATTATTAAGGCCACTCCACGTAGTTAAAAGGGAGGTTTATTTTGTGGGGTAACTTAAATGAAGGGGTAGGTTGCAGGGTCTGGCAAAGGTGTGGCGCAGTCCGGTGGTGTTCTCTGGAGAACTCTGCTCGGTCTCCCTCCAGCATCAACGGTCCCGGAACCAAGAGAGAGACCTCCTCCCGATTCTTGGTCTTCCGATTCCTCCTCGGCCCTGCCTTGTGGGCGTGACCATTACCGAAGCCTCAATGGGGGTTGGAACTTCCAGGCCAATGCTGGGATGGCTATCCACTACAGTACTTTTTAATTTTTTTTCCTGAGACAGGGTTTCTCTGTGTAGCTTTGTGCCTTTCCTGGAACTAGCTTTGTAGACCAGGGTGGCCTAGAACTCACTAAATTTCTTAAATTACTTTTTTTATTACTATGGGTGTTTGCCTGCATGCATGTTTGTTTACAACATAGATAAATGGTATTCATGGAGGCCAGAAGAGGGAACTGGAGTTACAGATGACTGTGAGCCAAAGGGGTTTTGGAAATCAAACCTGAGTCCCCTGGAAGTACAAGATTGCCACTTTTACTATGTTGATCCTACCTATCTACAAACATGGAAAATCTTTCCATTTTCTGATATCTTCTTCAATTTCTTTCTTCAGAGACTTAAAGTTCTTATCATACAGGTCCTTCACTTGCTTAGTTATAGTTACCCCAACGTATTTTATATTATTTGTGGCTATTGTAAAGATGATGTTTCTATGATTTCTTTCTCACCCCCTTTTTCATTTATATCTAGGGGGGCTACTGATTTTTTGAGTTAATCTTGTATCCTGCCACCTTACTGAAGGAGTTTATCAGCTGTAAGAGTTCCCTGGTAGAATTTTTGGGGTCACTTATGTGTGCTATCATATCATCTGCAAATAGCAAAAGTTTGACTTCTTCCTTTTCAATTTGTATCCCCTTGATCTCCTTTTGCTGTTTGCTAGAACTTTGAGTACTGTATTGAATAGGTATGGAGAGAGTGGACAGCCTTATCTTGTTCCTGATTTTAGTGGAATCATCGTCTGTAACTCTCTTTCCTGTTGGGTGTATGTGCTTTGGGTATCAGTGTAACTGTAGCCTCATAAAAAAGAGTTTGGTAATGTTCCTTCTGTTTCTATTGTGTGGAACAATTTGAAGAGTATTGGTATTAGTTCTTCTTTGAAATTCTGGTAGAATTCTGCACTGAAACCATCTGGCCCTGGTCTTTTTTTGGTTCAGACATGTTGATAACTGCTTCTATTTCTGTAGGGGTCATACATCTATTTAAATTGTTTATCTGATCTTGGTTTAATTTTGGTATGTTCTAGCTATCCAAAAAATTATCCATTTCTTTTGTATTTTCCAATTTTGTGGAGTACAGGCTTTCAAAGTATGACCTAAGCATTTTCTGGATTTCCTCAGTGTCAGTTATTATATCCTCCCTTTTAATTTCTGATTTTGTTAATTTGGATATTCTCTCTCTGATTTTTGGCTAGTTTGGATAAGGGTTTGTCTATCTGGTTTATTTTCTCAAAGAACCAACTCTTTGTAAGTAAATTTTGCAACTCTATGGACTTGGTCCCAGGTTTTGGCACCAAAAATGCAAGTACATTGGTTGTAAAAACCAACTGGGGAAAGGTGTTCCGACTACCTGGGGAGTCAGGCAACACCTTGAGCTGCTTAGGACAGCTCTAATGGCTGGAACTGCAAGGAGACATTTCAGCCCTGGAGGGCAAGGTATTCTGGACACCTGGAGCTGCTTAGGACAACTCTGATGGCTAGAGATGTAAAGAGACAGCTCAGCCCTGGAAGGGAAGTTTTTCTGACTTCTCAGGAGAGTCAGGCCTGGAACTGCTTCAGCAGGGAAGGTTATCGTGACTCTTTGGGAAAGTCAAAGTTTACCTGGTGTGATGGGGGATGGTCTCCCTGTAGGATAGAGCAATTCTGCTCCTCTCCTGGAGAGCTGCTACAGCTGAGCTTTGCTTAGCCCCAACTTAAGGGGTCTTCCTAGCAGAGCTCTGCTTCTCCAGCCTAAGATGTTGCTTCTTTTACTTCACTTTGCAAAAAGGGAAACCCCTGCAGAAATGCAGCAATCTCCTCAGGCTCTGGAGGAAAGTGTTACTTTTCAGCTGTCTCTTGCTGTGTCCACTGAGGCATGTCTCAGCAAGGATCTTCTCTATGGTAGGGAATGAAGATCTTCACACCCAAAATTCTTTTGGAAAAGAGATTTATTTGGGAAGGAGGAGTCCAGGAGAGTAACTGCCTCTACTAGGGTGAAGAGAATAGCCTTTTTTCTAACTTACCAGGCAAAGTGGTTTACATATGATGTCTTGTGGGTGGAGAAAATCCTGGGCCCAGGGTTCTACTATCATGCTCTGTGATTGGTTGGTTTCACAAGTCAGTTGGCCAGGGGCAGAGATGGCTCTGATCTGACTGAGCCAAACTGTATTTCTTTCTGCCCTAATATGAGCCATCTTTCTCTAGTTCTGGGCTCCAGGGTCATGGTGGGTTTCTTTAGCCAGCCTTCTTTCCCCTACACCCACAATGAAGAACAATAAAAATTGACTAGAACTAATTTAAAACACAGTGTGGGAAAGCAACTAAAGAGATGAGTTTGTAGTGAGGGACATTGTAATAAAATCTGTAGCAATAAAAACAGCTTGGTACTGGCATAAAAACAGACATATGGACCAATGGAATCGAATTAAAGACCCTGACATTAATCCACACACCTATGAACACCTGATTTTTGACAAAGAAGCTGAAATTGTACAATGGAAAAAAGAAAGCATCTTCAACAAATGGTGCTGGCATATTGGATGTCAACATAGATCTGTATCTGTTGCCATGCACAAAACTCAAATCCCAGTGGATCAACGACCTCAACATAAATCCAGTTACACTAAACTTAATAGAAGAGAAAGTAGAAAGTAACCTTGAACGCATTGGCACAGGAGAACACTTTCTAATTATAACATCAGAAGCTCTCACATTGAGAGCAACATTAATAAATGGGACCTCCTGAAACTAAGACGCTTCTCTAAGGCAAAGGATACTATAAATAAGACAAAAAGGCAGCCTACAGAATGGGAAAAGATCTTCACCAACCCCACATTTGACAGAAGGCTGATCTTCAAAATATATAAAGAACTCAAGAAACTAGACATCAAAATACTAAATAACCCAATTAAAAATGGGTTACAGATCTAAACAGAGAATTCTCAATAGAAGAATCTCAAATGGCTGAAAAACATTTAAGGAATTGTTCAACATCCTTAGTCATCAGGGAAATGCAAATCAAAATGCAAAATCCGAGATACCATCTTACACCTGTCAGTATGGCTAAGAGTAAAACCTCTCCCTGAAGCTTTGCCAGCATTTCTTGTTAGTTGTTTTCTTGATCTTAGTAAGATAAAATCTCAAAATAGTTTTAAATGACATTTCCCTGATCACTAAGGATGATGAACACTTTTAAAGATATTTTATAGCCCTTTTCATTTCTTTATTTGAGAGCTCCCTGTTCAGAAACACACTACTGTAGATGATTTTCTAAATGGTCTTATTAAATAAGAAACACAGAGCCAAAATATAGAGTTAAAAGCCCAAGAGATCCAAAAATAGCAAAGAGCAAAGACCACCTTATCTTACCACCTGGCCACCGTCAAGTCCCCAGAGAGAGAGGCTTTCTTCCTGTGTGACTTGTCTTTTTATTGCCTTTCTGTTCTGCCTTCTCATTGGCTCTAACCCAACCACATCACTTCCTTGTCACTGCCTGTCTATACAGACCTCCAGGTCCCTATGGTTGGTGCTGGGATTAAAGATTCGGGTCACCATGCTTGGCTGTGTCCTTGACCACACAGAGACACTGCCTGCCATGTGATCAGATTAAGGGCATGGGCTACCACCACCTGAATTCTGTTCCTGGCTTGCTAAGGACCTCTGATCTCCAGGCAAACCTTATCTATTAACATTACAAATAAAATCACATTTCAGCACAATTAAAATATCACAACATTCATTTTTTAAATAGTGTTGATATTTTCCTAAACTACGTAGTTTCTATCTGTATTCTAAACATGTATGTTTACATCTACAGTGAAGCTCTCACCCCTAATCAATGAAGGTTGTTTTGCAGCAAGGCTACTGTGGAGATGCACAACATGTCAAAATGCAGAGAGTAAGTGACTCTGGGGTCTCCAGTCTCAATTGATTCATCTGGATCACAACTCCTACCCCTTGGCCTCAGAGAACACAGTGGAAGAGAGGTCGGAAAGATTGTAACAGCCAAAATACTAAGATGCTCACTTCCAGGTATGACAGGGAAGCTGCACCCTTGAAATTATGAGATCTTCATAATGACAACACCAATGGAAATGCCAACATCATTGGAAGAAATTTTTCAAGGCCTCACTCCTAGATGAGGAGCTACAATTAATGACTGCTGAGAGAAGAAGAATCAACCCTTTCTAGGGATAAAGCCCCTGATAGTTTTCAGCCTCAGAACATATACATACAAGCAACACTAAGTGGACTCAGCTGGTCACATAGAAATGTAATATGTGATATGAGTGTGTATGTAAATGAATTCATATAACAATAATAATTATAGAAGAAGAAGTCATGACTTTGAGAAAGTGTTTGGGAGATGGGAGAAGTGGCAAGGCCAGAGGCAGAGGTGGAAATGATGTAAATACAGCACTAGGAGTTTCTTGGCAGACACTCCACTCCAATTCACGTTTGAATAGGTAATGTTCTGTTTAGTTGCCAGCTGTTGCAAATGACCCTAACTTGGGTGAGATAAAGACACATCTATTCCCTCCACATAGAAGAGGCTATAACAGATCCAAGGATTCTGTCCAAGGACAGATTGTTGAAAAGGTGTTATTTGAAAAAAGATGTTTTATTTGGATTCATTACAAAAGTATGGGTGAGCAGACCAAGAAAGGCAAATCCATGTTTTCTTTTATCTTTGTTTCTTAGCTCCAAATCCTCAGATGAATAGGTGACCATCACAGAAAACCACAAGTGGTCACAATGTGGACATCAGCAGATCAGGAGGAGACCAGCTCCAGTGGTTACATCTCCATCCCAGCCCCTGCATCCATGGTTTAGGGAACATTTCAGAAGAGGGGCTGGAAAAGAGTCTAACAGCTAGGCTGTGAAAGAGTCTGTCCTAGAAATGGCTATATCATCAAGACTGGAACAATGGGAACAGAAGTGGGCATTTTAACATGGAAGGAAGAACATGTCATTGGGTCCCACTCTTAGATAAAGAATTAGAGGCAACTAATGACTGCTGGGAGAAGGAGGTATCTCCGCTAGGGATGAACCCCCTTATTGGTTGTCCAATACAGAATGGTCAATATTGAAATAGTGTACAAAGAACAGAAACAGATCTAGCAGATTGTATCCATATCTATTGCTGCATGTACATACACACACGTATGTAAGTGTATGTAACCATAATAAGAGGAAAAGTGCTATCGACTTGAGAGTGTGTTAGCGAGATATGAGTGGGAGGGGCTTCAGGGAAGGTAGTTGGTAGGGGCTGGAGGGAGGAAAAGGAAGTGAGAGAGTGAGGTAATTCTATATCAATTAAAAAATATTAAGCAGTCAGGCTTGTGATACTCTGTGGTGTAACTTCTGATACTACCAGGTGACACCATCCCACAGCAGATTCCCTCATCCTCGGGTTCTTTTATTGTTTTTGTCACCCATTCAACAATGTTCCCTGAGCCTTAGGTGCAGAGGTTGTCCTGTAGCTACGTGCATTGGAACTGGGCTTCACTCCTCTGCATTTGGATTGGTTGTGCTTTTCTGTAATAGTCTCCATTGTTGCTAAAGCAATTTCCTTGATGCAGGCTGAGGACTGCACTTAGGAGACCTCAGCCCTACACAAAACACTACAGGCAACTAAGGAAAGTCAAGAGTGGGAGAAAGTCATCCCCAGGAAAAAGCACACCAATTGGTTATTCAATACTGAATGGTTGGCTCTGGAAACACACATACAAGTATCATTTTACCGACAGAGCAGGTAGTATTTATGTATTTAAGGATACACACATACACAGACACACACACCGACACACACACACACACACAATACACACACACACACACAGACACACACACACACACACACACACACTCATGTCTGTAACTAAAATTAATGAAAAAGAGGCCAAAAATCTGACAGGCAGCGAAGAGAGGCATATGCAAGAGGGTTTTAAAGGAAGAAAAGGAAAGGAAGGGGAAAATGCTGTAATTATATCATAATTTAAAAATTGAAAATAATTAAAAACCTACTAAAAATACTAAAACAAGTATGGATAACTCCAAGGCAGCTGTGATACAAGGACATTCATTGGGTAACTATAAAATATTGCACAAAAGAGTCCCGCCCACGGGCGGTGGTGGCACACGCCTTTAATCCCAGCACTCAGGGGGCACAGCAGGTGGATCTCTGTGAGTTCAAGGCCAGGCTGGTCTAGAGTAAGTTCCAGGAAAGGCACAAAGCTACACAGAGAAACCCTGACTCGAAAAAACCAAAAACAAAACAAATCAAAAACAGAAACAAAAACAAAAAACAAAAGAGTCCTGCCCGTAGGGGTATTTGAGGTAGGTCATAGTTAAGACAGGGAAAATTATTTGTTCAATGGTTAAAAGACATTTCTTAGGACAGAACACTGCACAAACAATATAACCCAAGCTCCAAATGGTATTCTAAATTTTTGATTAGAATGATTTAATAGAGAAAATCTAGAAGTAGAATAATTTTTCAAAATATTTCAAATACTTTAATTTTGCCAAAGTTTCATAATTTGAGTGGGTAGTATATGTTACATTTATTAATATTGTGCACAATGGGTTGTATTTAAGAAAAATGGTAATTACCTAAATATTAATGGTGTACTAAATGTCTCAATTATAACTAATGTTCTATCAGGTATTGAAGGTCCATATTCAAATTCTTTATCCCATGGAAATCATTAAGATAGTGTTCTAATGACATAAAAGTGTGGGTTTCAGATCAGCCATGGGGTGCACTTTGAAAACAGGTCATTCTCACTACAGAAAAGAAAGAAGTGAATGGCAAAATAAGTTTATTATTCTTCATTAGTAAAAAGGGGGAGATGGTTGGGTAGCATGTTGTCAAAATCATATTAATTACCTCCAAACTTGGAACTTTTGTTTGTTCAAAAAACCCACAAAGGGTCATAAAGTTGTGAAAAAAATAAACAAACACAAAAAAGCTGACCAGCAACAAGATGCTGTGAGTGGCTTTGCGTTCAGGAGATGGTTGGCAGGAGAGGCTTGAGCTGTGGAGATGCTGGGCTCTCTTGCGGTGTCTGTAAAGGAGAGTCACCATGTAGAGGCTGGTCCACATCATGAGGGTCAGAAAGACGATGTCTCCTATTATGATAACACTCAGGAATAACCCTGGGTTGGGGTACTCAGGTGCTTTCATTTTACAGTAAGCATGAGAATATCCATAATCGAGATCAGTGTAATTGATTTTTGCTGTCACAGATTCAATGGTATGCACATATATAAACAGGTTGATGATCCAGGATAAGAGGAAGGAGTGAAAAATCCATGTAGAGAGTTTAGGTTTAAGCCACGCCCACTTAGAATTACTGGGCATGATGGTGATGGCTTGGAATGCACTTAGGATAGAAGTGGTGCAGATGGACAGACCCCGGGTGACTCTGAATATGTATAAAACTGCCTTACAACCAACATCATCTAGAAACCTGGGTACTCCAAAGGATGACATGATATGTGATATCATAGCAAATATGATCGTCAATATATTGACTATCATCAGGTGCATGAAAATGGGATCGATAGGTCTGCTAAAGCGAGATTTGACTAAGAAGTTGTACACATA
Source organism: Onychomys torridus (assembly GCF_903995425.1). Classification (NCBI taxonomy): domain Eukaryota; kingdom Metazoa; phylum Chordata; class Mammalia; order Rodentia; family Cricetidae; genus Onychomys; species Onychomys torridus. Next base: position 7,502,608 of record NC_050443.1, read on the forward strand.
CATCATGAAGAGCAACGAGTTTCCTATGACACCCACACAGAGCTGGGATATGTAGAAACCCCCCAAGATGGTGTTTCTTTGAAAAATCATCTCAGTGATGCTAAGGATATTATTAAGTTAGTCAGGCTTTCATTGAAACTAAGTGGATTGAATTATAAAACTAATTACATACTGATGTTTATGGGACAAATATACCGATTGACACTTCAGAAGGAGAGAAGGTTGGAGAAATGTTAAACTCTGTTGATTTTCAGGTCCAGGTGTGCTATGTCTGGGAACTACATTCCAGGGAGTCTTGAGAACCTCAGAGGACAGAAGGTGTTGAAGCAGGTGAACTGAATGCAAATGTCTTATGAGTGCTGTTATATAAAATGTCGGCTCTGTTAATAACCTGAAAGCCAAATATGAATGTTATAGAGTTTTATTCAGTAGATCAAACTGTGTATTTAAAAAACCCCATTTGAAAGTTCTGATCTTTCTCCAGAAGATTGTGTACAACACAGAAAGTAACATGAATATTTAAACATCTTCAGATTGCGTGCAAAACTCTTCCAAGGTAGTAAGCTTTAAATTTTCCACAAAGGGGCTGTAGAGTTGGCTGAGCAGTTAAGAGCACTAGCTGCTCTTCCAGAGGACACAGGTTCGATTCCTAGCACTCATTTGGGGTGCACAGCTGTTTGTGACTCCAGTTCCAGAGACTCTGGTACCTTCTTTTGGCCTCTGCCGGCACCAGACATGTGCAAACTGCACAAACATGCATGCAGGCAAAACACTGGTACACATTAATTAAAGAATAAATGAAGAAAGTGGTTGTCCAGAGAAGCAGATTTGCACTTGGGTTTTGCGTCTGAGTCCTGTCCTTGGTCACTAGCAAATTTTTGCATCATTTTAGGAACTTAGTCCCTGTGTAGAGCTGCAGAACATGAAGGGACAGATCTACTATACACGCCCCAGTGTTGAGCACATCCTTAGAGAAATATATTTTCTGTCTCTATTTCTATTATTTTCAGGGAAATGAACAGAAGTGCAGATCATTGTGTTATGTGAAATAAGGCAGTCTCACACGGATAAACACCATATGTGTCCTCACATGTGGAATCTGGTAGAGAAATTTACAAACCCAATGGGGAGACTCTTAGCTGTCTATGAGAAATGGAGTTTGGAGAGTGATACAGAAGTGAACTATGGAGGAATATAATGAGAGTAACTTTTATAAATGTCATAATTAAGTATATAAATGTGTTATATATTGTTTATTATGACTTCATAAATCTTCAATATGTTAATTATAATAACAATAAAACCCTATTGGATTATTTTAACTGAATGTATGATATTTTTTAAATCATATTTCAAATATGTCACATATCATCACCCAAACATCATAGTCTATCCATAGTTCCACAAAAACAGAATCCTGTCAGCGGTAATTGATAGGTACAGTTACATTGTGTCAATGCTGATGAGCACATAGCTGCACTGCTGGAAGGAACATTAAACACTTACTCTTGACTACATTGCATATGCTCCAGAGATTTAATGCTAACGAAGTACAGGCAGTTTAGGTGGAAAAGGAAAATGACCAAGGGGCTGGGAGATGATGGCTCAGTGGTTAAGAGCACTGATGGGTTCAGGTTTCACGACCCACATGGCTGCCAACAGCCGTCTGTGACTCCAGTTCAAGGGGATTTGGCCTCTGAGGAACTACACACAGTGCACAGAAGTACATGCAAGTAATGGTGATGTTAATTAGAAATTCTTCAAGAGAGAGTTGTCCCTGTTCATCCGTTTTACCTGCTGTTTTTTTTTGAAGTTGTGTTTCATTTTTCTTTATTAAGAAATTTTCTACTCATTCCACATTCTATCCCCAGAACACCCCCCTCCCTCCTCCTATCCCCAGCCCTCTTTCCCAACCCACTCCACATCCCAACATCTCCAAAATCGAGGTCTCCTATAGGGAGTCAGCAGAGCCCAGCACACTGAGCCTAGGCAGGTCCAATTCCCTCCCCACTGCACCAAGGCTGTGCAAGGAGTCACACCACAGGCACCAGAATCCAGAAGCCTGCCCATAGACCAGGGACATGTCCCGATCCCCCTGCCTGGGTGACCCCAAACAGTTCGAGCCAAACAACTGTCTTCCATATCCAGAGGTCCTAGTCCAGTCCCATGGGGGCTGCACTAGTACACACTAGCCACCAGTCCACAGTTCATGGGCTTCCACTAGTGTGGCCAGACATCTCTGCACATCCTCCCATCATGATCTCCATGTCCCTTGCCTGCAGTATCTCTCCTCTCTCTCATCAATTGGATTCCCGGAGTTCAGCCTGGTGCCTGGCTGTGGATCTCTGTATCTGCCTCCATCAGTCACTGGACAAAGGCTCTATGATGACAGCTAGGTTTTCTGCTAGGCTGGTCACCAGAGTGGCCGGGGTCAACCTTGTGGATTCCTGAGAGACTTCCCAGCACCCTGCCTCTTCCTATTCCCATGATGTCCTCATCTATCATGGTATCTTCCTCCCTGCCCTCCCACTCTGTCTCTGTTCTAGCTTGATCCTCTCATTTTCCTATGTTCTCATCTCCAACTCCTCACCCTCTGCCACCCCCCACACCCAGTCTACTCATGTAGATCCCATTCATTTCACCCCTGTGTCCCTCCTAGGGTCTTTTCCTCTTAGCTAGCCTCTCTGGAGTTGTGGGTTGCAGTCTGGCCATCCCTTCCCTCCCATTTATTATCCCCTTATGAGTGAGTACATACTATGTTTGTCCTTCTGAGTCTGGATAATGTCACACAGGATGATATTTTCTCGTTCCATCCATTTGCCTGCAAATTTCATGATATCATTGTTTTTTACTGTTGAGTAGAACTCCATTGTGTATATGTACCATAGTTTCTTTATCCATTCTTCAGGTGAGGGACATCTAGGTTGTTGCCAGGTTCTTGCTATTATGGATAATGCTGATATGAACATAGTTGAGCATGTGTCCTTGTTGTAAGATTGAGCATTCCTTGGGTATATGCCAAGAGTGGTATAACTGGGTCTTGAGGAATATTTATTCCCAACTTTCTGAGAAACCTCCAAACTGATTTCCAGAGTGGCTGTACAAGTTTGCATTCCCACCAACAGTGGAGAAGTGTTTCCCTTTCTGCACATCCTCTCCAACATAAGCTGTCTTCAGTGATTTTGATCCGGTCACAGAGGTGTAAGATGGCATCTCAGAGCTGTTTTGATTACCTGCAGTTTTTTTTTAATTTAGTTTTTTTAGAGCTGGGGTATAATGTATAAAGGTACTATGTTTTCCTTCTCCATTTATCAGTTCACGGAGATCCAGTTTGATTCTATTACGCATCTTTTGTGAATGTTGCTAAAATTACATTAATTCCCTCTAATTTTTACTCCCATAATAAAAGAACAAGAAGGAGTGGGATCCCCAGAACTTTGTCAGGACAAAGTGGGCCCAGTGTCCAGAAGGAAAGAGAAGAATCGCCCTGATACTGTGATAACTACCTGAGGCTCCCTGCCAGAGATGGTGGTAGTCAGGCCAAGGGAGCCCAGGCTCCTTCATTTGTTCCCAGGCAGAGCAGATGAAGGGCGACCTGGGCTTGAAGTTCCCATGTCCTGCAATCAACAACCCAGTGCCCTTCCTGATGGCATCTTGCACATGTTCTGGGTGGTTTACGAGGGTTTTGACAGGTCCAGGCTCAGGGATCCTCCTATCTGCATTTGAAACAAGGACATCAAGGTTCTCAGGGAGTAAGAGACCAGTTAGCTAGGGCTTTTGCTTTGACCAGGTCAGAGACTTTAGCCCTCATCAAGTGTTTTTGTTTTAGAGCTTTTACATCTCTCCCAAGGTACACCTTGGAGGTCACAGTTAAGACTTGTTCCTGGGGAGTTAGGGATCCTCTCCCTAGACATTTGAGTTTGGCCCTAATATCATGGAAATTGTGGGAGAAGTAGATCATAAGGAGTTTCTTCCCACCTGGGGTCTTAGGATGCGGACTGGTATCTAGTAAGAGGGCTTTGAAAGGAGGTGTAGGGATTGAGATTTCTTTTGTGTGTGCTTTTTGTTGATGACCCCTAGGACTTGTTCTTAATTTACTACATTAAGGGTGGCCTTGTGAATACTGACCTTTAGGAAAGTTATAAATTGTTTCCTAGCTAGGAAGCCTCCTGGGGTATTGTAATCCCATTCAGGGTCTATGTTGGGGATGGCCTTAGCCGTAACTAGGTAGGCGTATTCAGTTTGGTGAATTTCATCTGCATGGGTACTAGCTTGGTCCCAGACTTTTCGAAGATACTCTGTAGAAGATTGCTGGAGAATACAGTTGATTTTCATAGATCAAGACTTCATATGTGATAGTGGAATACTCTGCTTTAACGCCACATCCTCAGCCCTGACTGGTGGGCCACCAGATACTGAGGAGGAAGAAAGGGAAAGTTTAGAAAGAGAAGGGACTACTGGTTGAGGCAGATAAGGGAAGGTTCACGGGTGTGACAGAACACAGTGGAGGAATTATTCGGTTTGGGCTTCATAGCTGGGAGTTGTTTCCTCCACGGGTGGTTTATCCTAAAATGGGGTCATACCACATGGTTCCTTTCAGATGACCTAAGTATAGATTTTTAACTATTAACCCCAGTATTATAGATGTTTTTTCAGACTTGTAACGTTACCCAATATGGTTATAGATTTGTGAGGGAAGATGTATACCTTAGCAAAAGTTTTAGAGAATAAAACCAAAGGTGTATGAGATGAGTACAATAGTCCCCATTGGGAGTGACTGTCCCTTTACTTAGTTTTGCTCTCCTTTCTGCCACGTAGCAGGTGCCTCACCTGATGTGGGACAGAGATTTTGGAGGAAACCTTCTAAACAAGCATGCTTGTGGTAGAGGAGGGGGAGCCAAACCCTAACTCCAGAGGCAGCTTTTAATTGAGGTGGGACAGCATAAAACAATGGTCCAGGTCTACTCATCCCTAAAAGTCACCTTGTTCCCAGAAAACTGAATCCAGTAAGCTAGCAGAGAAGGCTTAAGGCAGGAACTTTTGAACCTGGACACAGACAGAGGGCCCTGCAGGAGGGAGCTGAGAGATGCACCAGCCAGTGAAGGGTGTGTGCAGGGCATGCGAGTGCTGCAGCTGGCCTACTCCTGTTCTCTCTCCCCCTCCTGCTAGGTCTCCTCTTAGCTCCCACATTGCAACAAACATACAGCTCCATCTATGGTCACTTAAGCCAGGACATTTACACAGTGTGTGGGGCTGGGGAGACTCGACAAAGACAGACAGGTGCTGTGGATATCATTCTGTGTAAATAAAGTTCTGATTGGCCAGTGGTCAGGCAGGAAGTATAGGCGGGACAAGAGAGAAGAGAATTCGGGGAAGTAGAAGGCTTGGGAGAGACACCGCCAGCCGCCGCCATGAGAAGCAACATGTAAAGACACTGGTAAGCCACAAGCCACGTGGCAAAGTATAGACTAACAGAAATGGGTTAATTTAAGATAGAAGAAGTAGACAACAAGAAGCCTGCCACGGCGATACAGTTTGTAAACAACGTAAGTCATTGTGTGTTTTCTTGGTTGGGTCTGAGCAACTGTGGGCCTGGTGGGTGAGAGAGATTTGTCCTGACTGGGCCAGGCAGAAAAACTCCAACTACAAAAGGAGCCCAACGTGTTGGCAAGAGTTTCCACCTAAAACCTGAGAAAAAAGATTCTAAAACGGAGCTAAAATCAACTTCCTAGTTGTGTCTCTCAAGTTAGCAGCAGCCTGCTGGTTTGAGCTACTATGGCGGGTTCCTGGCGTGTGCGTCTGACCTGCAGTGTGGCGGGAATTAGGATTGTACAAGTGGCACTTTACTCTGCTCTGTGGTGGATTTAGCCTTTGCGAGTTTTTTTTTAAAAAAAAAAAAAAAAACAGGTTTCTAGGCTATGCACTGCTTTGATAGAACTGCTTCTGATAGTTGATGGTACACATGGCTCCAGACCCAGAGCTGGCGGTAAACTGTATCACTGCCATGTTGGGAAACTGAGGTGGGCGGAGTCAGCAGCCACAGTGGTGTTTCAGTCTTACAAAGATGGATATTACACAGAGAATCTGGTTTGTCTTGTCTTTGGGATTTTTAACTACAGAAAAAGATTTGATCAAAAAAGCTGTTGATTTAAACAAATATGTAAATTTTAAAGGTATCTTGAGTTCAAATTTTGGATATAAGGATATGTTGCTTTGGAAAAGAGTCTCTGCTTTTGTTTCCATAGAAAGCCAGAGGCTGTGGATTTGTTCCAGATACATCAGGTTTGATCAGCCAAGACCACCTGAAAGGTCTCCGATGACACCATGGCCCAGATGATCCAACATCCAAAATGGTTTCAAGGCAACTGGCTCAGAGGTTCACCCTCATGGACTATTTCATAACTCTAAAATTTTATTTGTGTCCCCATAAGATACAGCGCCCCCCTCCAGCAGGAAGTAGTAAGAAAAACTACGTCCACATTCCCAAAATTATCAAGCTGGCTTTGGAGATGGAATTGGCTCACTCCTTCTCTAAACCCAGACATATTGCTAAAAGAAAGGGTTAAGAGATTCTTGTGTCCCAAATCAGAAGAGCCCTCTGGTGTGGGACAGAGAAAAACCAATATTTTTCTTTAAAGCAGGTTGATTATAAATGAGATCTCTTTCTAAAGAAGAAAGGGGGATATGATATAGATATAATAGGACAAAAGGGTAGATTAAGGAACTTCTAAAGAGCAACAACTTGTTTAAAATGTTTTACATTGGTATAGATTTTAGTCTATTGATACAAACTTAAAGTTAATTTTGTTATACTGTGTGTATATTTCTAATCATGTTTAAGGTATTGTGTTTGTATAGCTCATTTTAAATTGAAATAATTAAAAATAAAATAATAATTAGTCATCTATGATAATCATACTCGTAGCCATGTTAGTTAAGTCTTCTAGATATACTTAGACATATTTCAGATAGATAGGTAATCTTCAATTACTTCAAAGACCTACAGAATATGGCATTTAAAATACTTTTAAAATTTAGACTTTCTGGACAGTGAGACATGTCTGTTCCTGGCAGCACTGATTTACTTCAGAGAGGAGGATGGGCATTGAAGACACTTCATATGGAGTTTATCTTCACCTTGGCAAAAATAGCCATTTGGGCAAGAAACTGTTCTTGCCTGGACTGCTCGATCAACTGGACATGCAGGACCCATAGAAAGGTGACCACTGAACTTTGCTTGACAAAATGGTCCTCAGGCTCCTGCTTCACAGAGGAAACTGCCAGACATTCTACAGGACACTGAGAGAAGTGACCGAGAGACTCTAGCCCTGTGGGCTGAAGACAAATGCCCCAACATTACAAAGGAACATTAGGTGACTGTTCAGGCTGCCAGCTGTCTCTGTCTACCCTGCAAGACTCCCGAAAGTTGCTTGCATCCTTTTCCCAGTTCTCAGGTAATATTATATCCTTCTGAGGTCTTTGATGTGGTTGAAGACTAGATAGTTATAATTTCCTCAGTTATGATACAAGAAAAGTTAGATATAAAACTTTAGACTCACAAATATAAGATAGATAGGAGGTCTTCTTTAATATTGTAACTATAATTCTTGCTTGATAATTATTTTGTTATATGTAATTGTACTATGTAAAAGTTAAAACCTTCCTTAAAAAAAAAAAAAAGAAAAGGGGAAGTGCTGTGGATATCATTCTGTGTAAATAAAGTTCTGATTGGCCAGTGGTCAGGCAGGAAGTATAGGCGGGACAAGAGAGAAGAGAATTCGGGGAAGTAGAAGGCTCGGGAGAGACACCGCCAGCCGCCGCCATGAGAAGCAACATATAAAGACACTGGTAAGCCACAAGCCACGTGGCAAAGTATAGACTAACAGAAATGGGTTAATTTAAGATAGAAGAAGTAGATAACAAGAAGCCTGCCACGGCCATACACTTTGTAAACAACGTAAGTCTATGTGTGTTTTCTTGGTAGGGTCTGAGCGACTGTGGGCCTGGTGGGTGAGAGAGATTTGTCCTGACTGGGCCAGGCAGAAAAACTCCAACTACAGACAGGGCTTGGAGCGGAGAAATAGGGAATGGGGAAAATGCTTTCTGTTTCCCGGATCACTCAATATTTGTAAAGGTCCCAAATAACATGAGGCTATAAGGTGCTGTTTTGTGGCTCTTTGGATTGATTATCTAAAGGGCATTGGAGCCAGATTTCATTGCAAAAGTGAATAAATTTAGTGCCCTTTAGTTCAGGTGTCATGTGGAGAACCTGGAGTTGTTTGAGAGGCATCAGAAGGGGAATGGGAGGGCTTGGAGTGCTGAGTCCCTTGGGTGAGAGAGGTGAGGGAAAAGGTCACTGCAGCCTGGAGCTCAGGTGTCTCCTGCACTCAGGGAGGACAGAATGAGGACCAGGCTGTTCAGAGGGTCGTCACCCAACTCAACATTGGTCAGTTATAGCAAGGTTAGCCTGTCTAAGGCAGTAGAAAAGCTTGGGTGCCTGGGACTAGAGAGGTTAGAAACTGAGAGAAAACAGAGCTTAGGGAGCTGTGAGGGCTGAATAAAGGAGGCTTTTGTGGCTGCTTTTTGTGGGGAAGATTGGGAGAGCAGAGAAAGGGATGTTATAACCCAGCTGGGCCTAAGGAAACTGTCTGAATGCATCTCCAAGGATTTGGGCTTGTGGTCAGGTGAAGAGGCCAGCTGTAGCCTTAAGACAGTGGCTGGGGGTACCTCAACTTCTACGATTACTAGAGTAGTGCCTGACCCTCAAAGGTCACTTCCTCAGACTCAGGGAATCTTTTACACTGACCAAAGGGAAAACTTACCTAAATGATGCTGGTGGATGGGGTACGAGGACTCAGTGAGGCAGAAGTGGAGTCTGTTCTGGGTGGACTGGAGATGAGTGATAGGGTCCCAGTGCAGCTTAGACCATGGTGGGAAATGAACGCACGAGAGAGCCCATCCGAGTCATACATCAAGTCTAACCATTGCAGCTCATGTGGAAAGGTATCCTGGCAGGTGGAAGCCAAATACCACAAAGTCACACTGCACAATAAACCTCACACAAGAGATTTATTGGGAGGGAAAAAACAGGAGTGTGGCTTTCTGTGCTGGAGCAAGAAATCACAGAACACCAAACAGAATAGAGGGCTTGTATAGAGCTCTTGGGGAAGGGGGTGGAACTTTTCAGGGTGGAGCTTTCCAAAGTAGAGATTGGTGGGATTCCATGACCAGAGATTGGACTTTTTAAAACTCTGCAGGGTGTGCCCAGGGTCCAGTAGTTAGGGCATTCAGAGTATTCTGTGGGTGGAACCTGGCAGTTAGAGGTCCTCAGGAGAGTGGCATGGGCACTCATGTGGCTCCAGGGGCTTACAGCAGTCATTAAAAGTTTTAAGACAGTGGTGGGAATTATCACAGCTGTTAGAACAAGCTGAGCACTGAGCAGGGCCACAGAGAACACTCACACTGTTTCATTGGAGACGCTGGGCTTCTGCTCTCATGGTGTATTTTAAGGTTCCTTAGAGAACATGATTCCACACTTGGAGATTTATTTTGACCACATAATATGGGTCATGGTTGTATCACATGTTTTGCTGAAGAATAAAGTTTTACTCTAAGATTGCTTAGTTTTGTAAAACAGGCATTAGTTACTAGTTAATCATCTGGAGATATTTATGATTACATCCATAGACAATTCCTGATTCTTATTGGATCAGAGAAACTTCTTATGAGAAGTGGATGGTTACTACAGAGATTCACAAGCATTCAAAGTGCTGAGAAAAACTGGGTCTTAAGTCTGGATACCTAAGTATGACATCCATTGCATCCTCTCCAAGACCCAGGGAATACTGGGAGGAGAGGGACAAACGTTCCATGATCCAGAGGAGCAGTGCCATGAAGACCTGCATATAAAAAAGAGCAAAGCAGTGGGGCCCTATAATCCCAGAACCTGGGAGGCAGAGGCACCAACTCTTGGAGTTCAAAACTAGCCTGGTCTACACAGGAAGTTACATGCTGCTTGGTGACTTTGTTTCAAACCGTATACATGAGAGAGGTGACTAGAAATTGGGGTCAGTGGGGATGAGAGTGGAATTAGAGAAGGCAGTAGGAAGTATAGAAGCACTTAGTTGAAAGTCATAAAAATTAAACTAGTAAAAGCTACATGCTTCAGGTGCATAATTGATGGTCTTTTTTTCCCTCTGGGTCTCTCTACAGAGTTCTAGAAGTCCTGGAAGTCACCATATAACCAGGGTGACCTTGGACTCCCAGATATCTGCCTGCATCTGCCTCCAAAATGCTGCGATTAAATGTGTGGACCATCATGCCTATCTACATGATTAAATGATTAATTTGATCACTCTCTCTCTCTCTCTCTCCCTCTCTCTCTCTCTCTCAAAAAATATATATATTTGGAGCTGAGGATCGAACCCAGGGCCTTGCACTTGCTAGGCAAGTGTACTACCACTGAGCTAAATCCCCAACCCTACAGACTATTTTTTGAACAAAACAAAGGCATTTATTATAGGAACATTCTCAAAGCATGTTGGAAAGGCCCACTCTGGCAGATGTGGTGGAGTGGAGATCACACAGTCCCCATTCCCATTTTCCTGTGTCATCATCAAGGCCAGCTTTGCACCCTGTATACTGGGGTCTTCTTCACATAACCATACTCCTTCAAGGACAGTCCTTTGCTTTTATGGCAAGGACAGTTCTTATTCCTGGCAAGACTCCAACCCCCATCCCTATTCATGCAGATCTTTGCTGAGTTTCAGGGATCACATAAACACCTTGCTGCATGAGGCAGGGGTTGCAGGACACTGGGGGATTGGTGATGGTATCTGGAGCCTGGTGCACCCCAGTTCCATACAGCCTTTCTTCCCCTTGACATGCTGCAACAACAGCATTTGAAGCTGCACTCAGGTCATGTGATCCTGCTTCTCCTCCTCATCTGTCTTTCCCTCAGCAGACCCACCGAGAGTGCCTTCTTCAGCAACTCCTCTTTGTTCATGATGATAATAATTAGAAATTCTTCAAGAGAGAGTTGTCCCTGTTCATCCATTTACCTGCTGTTTTTTGAAGTTTATTTCATTTTTCTTTATTAAGAAATTTTCTACTCATTCCACATAGTATCCACAGACCACCCTCCTCCTTCCTCCTACCCCTAGTCCTATTTCCCAAGCCACCCTGCATCCCAACATCCCCCAAATCGAGGTCTCCCGTAGGGATTCAGCAGAGCCCAGCACACTGAGACTAGGCAGGTCCAATTCCCTCCCCACTGCACCAAGGCTGTGCAAGGAGTCACACCACAGGCACCAGAATCCAGAAGCCTGCCCATAGACCAGGGACAGGTCCCAATCCCCCTGCCTGAGTGACCCCAAACAGTTCGAGCCAAACAACTGTCTTCCATATCCAGAGGACTTAGTCCAGTCCCATGGGGGCTGCACTAGTACACACTAGCCACCAGTCCACAGTTCATGGGCTTCCACTAGTGTGGCCAGTCATCTCTGCACATCCTCCCATCATGATCTCAACGTCCCTCAGCTGCAGTATTTCTCCTCTCTCTCATCAAGTGGATTCCTGGAGTTCAGCCTGGTGCCTGGCTGTGGATCTCTGTATCTGCCTCCATCTGACACTGGACAAAGGCTCTATGATGACAGCTAGGTTTTCTGCTAGGCTGGTCAGCAGAGTTGACCGGTCCAGGTACCCTCTGGACCACTGCCAGCAGACCAAGGTTGGGTCAACCTTGTGGATTCCTGAGAGCCTCCCCAGCACTCTGCCTCTTCCTATTCCCATGATGTCCTCATCTATCATGGTATCTTCCTCCATGCCCTCCCACTCTGTCCCTTTTCCAGCTTGACCCTCCCATTTCCCTATGTTTTCATCCCCTACACCTCACCCTCTGCCATCCCCTACACCCAGTCTACTCATGTAGATCTCATTCATTTCTCCTTCACAGGATCATCCATGTGTCCCTCCTAGGGTCTTTTCCTGTTAGCTAGCCTCTCTGGAGATGAGGGTTGCAGTCTGGCCATCCCTTCCCTCCCATTTAGTATCCCCTTATGAGTGAGTACATACTATGTTTGCCCTTCTGAGTCTGGGTAACGTCACACAGGATGATATTTTCTTGTTCCATCCATTTGCCTGCAAATTTCATGATGTCATTGTTTTTTACTGCTGAGTAGAACTCCATTGTGTATATGTACCATATTTTCTTTATCCATTCTTCAGGTGAGGGACATCTAGGTTGTTTCCAGGTTCTTGCTCTTATGAATAAGGCTGATATGTACATAGTTGAGCATGTGTCCTTGTGGTAAGATTGAGAATTCCTTGGGTATATGCTCAAGAGTGGTATAATTGGGTCTTTGGGAAGACTTATTCCCAGTTTTCTGAGACTCCTCCATACTGATTTCCAGAGTGGCTGTACAAGTTTGCACAATGGAGGAGTGTTCCCATTTCTGCACATCCTCTCTAACATAAGCTGTCTTCAGTGTTTTTGATCCATTCACAGAGGTGTAAGACGGCATCTCAGAGTTGTTTTGATTATCTGCAGTTTTTTTTTAAATTTAGTTTTTTTACAGGTGAGGTGAAATGTGTAAAGGTAGAATGTTTTCCTTATCCATTTATCAGTTGATGGAGATCCAGTTTGAGTCTATTACACAGCTTTTGTGAATGTTGTTAAAATTACATTAATTTCCTCTAATCTTGGATTTTTCCCAGTTGTATAAAACCAATACATAGTGACAAAGTCGTTCAACCATTGAAAGATCACAGGAAAAGTGTGCTGAGCATGGCTTTAGTGCAGGAGACGGCTGGGAGGAGAGGCCATAGAGACACCTCTAATCAGTATATTAGGATATTAATCCAGGGGTGGACCCATGGCTCACAGGTTCAGAACACTTGTTGCTCTGTCTCTCTCTTTGAACCATGGTTCATACCTGGTGCCTACATAGTGGCTGTCAACCATGTGCAATTCCAGCTACAGGGGATCTGGTGCCCTCTTCTGGCCTCTGGCTGCAAGCACACATATGGTGCAGGCAAAACTCCAATACACATAGAGTAAGTTCAAATAATGAGTGATACCCTGGGTTTCCGTGAAAGCTAACTTCCTGGATTCATAATAAGCACCAGACAGTCCATGACCAGATCAATTTTGGGTTGTGTGGATTTTCCTTTACACTTTGTGAAATATGCTGCTGTGTTTGGTTTAATAAACAAGCTCCAATAGTTGAACAGGACAAGGTTATGTGGGAGAATCAAACTGAAAATGCAGGCAGGAAGAAGGGTGGAGTGTAGAGTTGTGAGGAGATGCAGAGAGAAGCAAGATGGGCATGCCCTACTGAGAAAAGGTACCAAGCCACATGGCAAAGCATAGGTAAGATTATGGGCTAATTCAAATGTAAGAGTTAGCTAGTAACAAGCCTGAACTACTGGCCGAGCATTTACAATTAAGTTTCTGACTGTTTGTTTGAGATCAGCTGGAGACCCAGGACAACTCTGCCTCCAGGTCTGCATGCTCATGTGCACACTTGTGCTTGGCCATGTGGGGACCATATATTAACCTTGGTATATTTCCATTTAAGCCTGTTTTTAATTTTTATTGATTTTTAAAATAATATTTATTTATGATTTTGAAATTGCATCCAATTTATCTTGATCATGTCCACTACCCATTTCAACACTCTCCAACTACCCTTAGCATTTTCTAACTACATCTCTCTTCTACCTTCATGTGCTTATTTAAAAAATTAACTCATTTCATCCACTCAGGACTGTCCCTATGCTCTAGGTGTGAGACCAAGCAGTGTGACATGGGCAGTCTGACAGTGGCCACACTCCTCCAGAAAAATGAGACTTCTCTCTTAGTAGCCATCAATTGCCAATTACCCCAAAATGTATGATTGGGGCTTTAATAGTGTCTCCCTCATCCCTGCTGGGTTTTAAAACATTCTTAGTTTTTGGGTGTGGAGAGATAGCTGAGATGTTAAGAGCACTGGCTGCTCTTCCAGAGGTCCTGAGTTCAATTCCCAGTAACCACATGGTGGCTCCCTCCATGCATAAGGATATCTGGTGTCCTCTTCTGGCCTGCAGGCAGAACATGGTATACATGGTAAATATATCTTTAAAAAATTCTTTTTTTCACACAATATATTTTATGTTTTTTGTTGTCTGCCAAGTCCTCCAAGGTTCTCTTCATGTGCCTAACCAACCAGCTTCATGTCTTCTCTCTCTTTCCTCTTTCCAAAACAAAAACAAAATGAAAATCAAACTTTTGACTGTTGTAAGCCTCTACCTGGGATTCTGGGAACTCAATCTCTATACTCTGGAAGGGTAAGAAGTGCTCTGAGGAGTCCTGTATTGAATTCCTCAAAAATATTTTCTTATGTTTTTTTTATTTTATGTATTTGAATGTTTTGCCTGAATGGATGTGTGTGTACTACCTACATGCATATCTGTTGCTGGTGGAGGTCAGAAGAGAGTGCCACATCCCATGGAACTGGAGTTACAGACAGTTGTAACCACCATGTAGGTGCTAGGAACCAAACCTGGTTCCTCTATAAGAGCAATCAGTGCTCTTAACCACTGAGCCTTCTCTCATGCCCCTTAGATTTTCTTATTAATACTTTGAAAAATTCATATAATGTGTTTTGATCATAATCATTCCTCACTCTTCCCCTTAATTCCTCCCAGATCTTTCCCTCACTCTTTTCATGTTCATGTTCCCTTAAAAAATCCAATGGGTCCTATTTGTGCTATCCATAAACTCCTAGGTGTGGGTTATCTATTGGAAAATGATCAACTTACTAGGGGCCACAACCTTAAAGACTATTGTCTCTCTTCATCAGAAGCCATCAACTATCAATAGCTTATCATTCTTTAGAGAGGGTGGGGATTCATGATCAGCCCCATGCTGGAATGTTGAAATGCTTGAGTTTGTGAAGGTCACCACTGCTGCTGTGAGTTCATATTTACACAGCCACATCAGTTCTCTTAATCAGCACTCACAGTGTTCTTCCTCATTTTCTGCCTTATGTCCTTTCTGAGCTTCTTCTGTTTTTTTTTGAGACAAGATCTCCCATGGGACTCAGGTATCATCAATTAATCTATACTTGCTGTTCTGAAGGGATCAGAAATCCTGGTGTCTTCACATTCCTATTGCTGCAGCTACAAAGCCCTGCCCTGTGCCTTGGTCCTTACCATGGTGCTGTGGATCACACTCAGGTCCTCAGTCTTCTGCAGAAAGTATTTTACATCTGTGTTCATGTGGAGCCCTATGGATCAATGCCAAAGAATGTTACAGCTGTGTCATAAAGTAGGTGTTTCTTTTTTTTTTTTTAGTTTAATTTTATTTATTTAAAAAGATTTTTTTGTGTGTATATGATTTCAGGGCTCACCATTCTGCATTAGACAACTCATAATGTGGGGTTTGTAACTGGGAAAATCTAGTTCTTCTTCTCCAAACCATCGTTACTTGTGTGTAGTCTTCTGTCTTGGAATTGAATCCAGCATTATGCATGTATGTATGTATGTATGTATGTATGTATGTATGTATGTATGTGAGTGTGTATGTATGTATGTGAGTGTGTATGTATGTATGTATGTATGTATGTATGTGTGTGTATGTATGTATGTATGTGAGTGTGTATGTATGTGTGTATGTATGTATGTGAGTGTGTATGTATGTATGTATGTATGTATGTGTGTGTATGTATGTATGTGAGTGTGTATGTATGTATGTATGTATGTATGTATGTGTGTGTATGTATGTATGTATGTGAGTGTGTATGTATGTGTGTATGTATGTATGTGAGTGTGTATGTATGTATGTATGTATGTATGTGTGTGTATGTATGTATGTGAGTGTGTATGTATGTATGTATGTATGTGTGTATGTGTGTGTGTATGTATGTATGTATGTATGTATGTATGTATGTATGTATGTATATTCCCATATATATGAGTACAGAGGGCACACCTATGTGTATTTGTGTACTCACACACACACACACATATAATCAAAGAAAAAGAGGCTATCAACTTGAGAGTTGGAGGTCATGGTGGGGGTGTTAGGAAGAACAGCTGGAAGGTCTGGAAGGAAGAAACATTGGGGGAAGTGATGTCATTCTACCTGGGGCAAGATGGAATTTCACTGTGGTTTTGATTTGCACCTATTTGATACTAGTTTATCTAAATATACATATACATGTCATAAAGTACACAATATATAGACTTTTTAGTTAAAATGTTTTTCGTACAATATATTTTGATCATGTTTTCCCTTCCCTCAGCTCCTCTCAGACCCTGCCCTGCTCTCTGCCAGAATTTTCTCTGAGTGCTGTTTCCATGTTCTTTTCACCCCTCTCTCTCCCCACTCCAACACCTCCTGTGTCCCTTTCCAGCTCCCTCCCAGATTCATGACCACATCTTCTTCAGTTATTATTGTTATATTTGCTCATGGAATTTTCTTTAATTTAAAAAAAAACTTTTTTACTCCTCAGCCATGGGTTCTCCTGTCCTCCCACCTACCGCCCCCACCCCAACTTCCCCCCATTCCCTCCCCTCCATTCCCATCTCCTCCATGCCCAAGACTCCCCTGGGGATTCAGTTCAACCTGGTGGATTCAGTACAGGCAGGTCCAGTCCCCTCCTTCCATGCTGAGCAAAGTGTCCCTGTGTAAGCCCAAGTTTCCAAACAGCCAGCTCATGCAGTAAGGACAGGTCCTGGTCCCACAGCCTGGATGCCTCCCAAACAGTTCAAGCTATTCAATTGTCTCACTTATCCAGAGGGCCTGATCCAGCTGGGAGTTCCACAGCCTTTGGTTCATAATTCATGTGCTTCCATTCGTTTGGCTATTTGTCCCTGTGCCTCTCCAATCTTGGTCTCAACAATTCATGCACTTACAGTCCCTCCTCTTTCTCAACTATTGGACACCCGGAGCTCCACCTGGGGCCTGGCTGAGGATCTCTGCATCTACTTCCATCAGTTATTGGATGAGAGTTCCAGCTTGACTGTTAGGGTGTTTGGCCATCTGATCACCAGACTAGGTCAGGTCAGGCTTTCTCTCGACCATTGCCAGCAGTCTACAGAGGATGTATCATTGTGGATTTCAGGGGATCTCTCCAGCACTCTGCCTATTCCTGTTCTCATGTGGTGTTCATTTATCATGGTCTGTTATTCCTTGTTCTCCCTTTCTGTTCTTGATCCAGCTGGGATCTCCTGTTCCCCTAAGGTTTCCTTCCCTCAAACCTTGCCCTTTATTACTCCCACTGTCGTCCAGGTTGTTCATGTTTGTTTTATTTTTTGAAATGAGATTTTTTAGTTCTGGCTGTACTAGAACTCACTCTGTAGAGTAGCCTGGACTTGAACTCACAAAGATCCAGCTGCCTCTGTCTCCTGAGTGCTGGGATTAAAGGTGTGTGCCACCGTCACTTAGCTGCTTATTGACCTTTTCTGTTTTATATTTGATATCTGTCTGTTCATTTCAGTTGTCCCTTCACTGGTTGGGTTGTTTGTTTTCTTGAATTCTTAATGTTTTTTAACTTTATATATTCTTATATATGCTCTATCAGTTGTTAGAGCTAGCAAAGATTTTGTCCAAATTTGGGGGCTTTTTCTTTACTTGATTTACTTTCCTTTACTGTAAAGAAACTTTTTAATTATATGAGGTCATGTTTTTCAACTTTTAACATTGGTTCTTGTGGTATTGGAGTCTTATTCAGAAAGTATTTCCTGTGTCTATATCTGGATGGTTTCTTTTATTTTTCCTATAATGTTTCAGAATGTTGGGTCCTGTATCAAGATTTAAAATCTAATTTGAGATTTCTCCAAATTCTTTATGTGGGCACTTAGTGCTATGAACTTTCTTCATACTAATGACTTATCAGCACACCTGAAAGCTCTAGAACAAAAAGAAGCAAACTCAGGTTGGGGATTTAGGTCAGTGGTAGAGCGCTAGCCTAGCAAGTGCAAGGCCCTGGGTTCGATCCTAGGCTTCAAAAAAAAAAAAAAAAAAGCAAACTCAAGAGGAGTAGATGATAGGAAATAATCAAATTGAGGGTTGAAATCATAAAAATAGAAACAAAGAGAGCTTGGATCATCCTTGTTGATTCCTGGCAATTTTCCTAGCACCATGTTTCTCCCTAGCCCCATAGTAGCTCCCTCTATCAAGGTATCTCTTTGATTTCTCCTCACTCCATTCCTCCCATTCTGTCATGGTCTCATCCCATATCCCCTCCCCTTTATGTCCCCTGCACTTCTAATTTACAAAGAAGATCTCATCTTTTCCCCCTTCCTGGAGCTATCCAATCATCACTCCTGTGGTCTCCCTTGAAACGTAGCTTCTCTTCAGCTGGGCTTTGTGGTCTGGTTATCCTTTGCTTTTACATCCCGTATCAACTTATGAGTGAGCACACACTGTGTTTGTCTTTCTGATTCTGGGCTACCTCACCTGGGATGATGTTTTTCTAGATCTATCCATTTGCCTGCAAATTTCATGATGTCATTGGTTTTGACAGCTGAGTAATACTCCACTGTGTATATGTGCCACATTTTTTTTTTTTTATCCATTCTTTGGTTGAGGGACATCTAGGTTGTTTCCAGGCTCTGGCTATTATGATTAATCCTACTATGAACATAATTGAGCAAGTGTCCTTGTGTTATGATGGAGCATCCTTTGAGTACATGCTCAAGAGTGGTAGAAACTGGGTCTTGAGATAGATTGATTTCCAATTTTCTGAGAAACCACCATACTGTTTTCCAAAGTGACTGTACAAGTTTTCACTCCAACCAGCAGTGGAGGGGTGCTCTCCTTACTACACATCCTCTCCAATGTAGGCTCTCCTCGTTGATTTTGATCTTAGCCATTCTGAAAGGTGTAAAATGGTATAACAGAGTCATTTTGATTTGTATTTCTCTGATGACTATGGATATTGAGCAATTCCTTAAATGTCTTTCAGCCCTTTCAGTTTCTTCCATTGAGAATTTTCTATTTAGCTCTGTAGCCCATTTTAATGGGATTATTTGATATTTTGATTTCTAGTTTCTTGAGTTCTTTATCTATTTTGGAAATCAGTCCTCTGTCAGGAGGGTCATTTCAATTCTGTATGCTGTTGTTTTACTGTATTTACAGTGTCCTTTGCCTTATAGAAGCTTCTCAGTTTCAGGAGGTCCCATTTATTGATTGTTGCTCTCAGTGTCTGTGCGGCTGGTGTTATATTTAGGAAGTGATCTCATGCTGGTTATTTTTGTCTGTAGGCTTCAGAGCTGGGTAAGACTTTGATTGCTTTTCTCTGTAGGCAAAATTTATTTTGGAACAGCTGGTCATCTCTGTCTCACCAGCCAGCTCCCTAATAACCCACACAGAGACATAATATTAATTATAAATGATTGGCTGATAGCTTAGGCTTGTTATGAATGATCTCTTGTGACTTTAATTAACCCACATTTCTCTCTGTGTTCTACCACATGTCTTGGTACCTTATGTCAATAAGTCGTATTATTCTCTTATTTCCTGTGCATCTTGCTCTCACTTCCTGAGACTCTGCTCTTCTTTCCAGTGTCCTCCTAGTTGGGCTCTCCCAGCCAATCTCTTCCTCCCCAGCTCTAGGCCCATCAGCTCTTTATTAACCAATGACAGTAATACATGTTCAGTGTCCATAAGATGATCTTTAGTATGCCTCCTTTGCCAGTTTGCAAAGTGCCTTCTGACACTATGAGAACCAGTCCTCAATAGGAGGCTTCCATATCACTCCCAGCTCAATTCTCCCAGGTTGAGTGTTGAATTGTCAGGTGCCTTCAGCAATAGGGTCTTACCTTCAAATTTGAGGAAATTATAAGAGCCAACAACACTAGCCTATATTGTTTGGGAAGCATCTTGGGTGGCCCCTGACCACAAACTCAAAGGGAGGTTTCCCATGTCTGAAACTCGGGTTTTTGTTGACTAGTCTATTGCTCTCAAGGGGAGCATTGTAATCCCTATGGCTTTCCCAAACAACTTTGGTATTATTTGTCTTTCTGTCCTCCCTCCCGCTGCAATAACTGTCTTTCCCTCTCCTCCCTTTTTATTGTGTGTCCCACTAGTCCTCTCATTTGAGCATCTTCTCCTTCCCTCGTGACCATGAAACCATCCTACCATTCTGGATTTTCAGTTACTTTGGGTTATATACTCACACCTAAATATTTGAGCTAAGATCCACAAATAAGAGAAGACATGCACCATTTGTGTTTCTGGGTCTGGATTAACTCACTCAATATAGTATTTTCAAGTTCCACTTACTTACTTGAAAATTACAAGTATTTTTTCCAGCTGACTCTACTTCTATTGGGTATGTACCACATTTTCATTATCCATTCATCAGTTGAAGGACATATAGATTGCTTCCATTTCTCATCTGTTTTGAATCGAGCCATAGTGAACATAGCTGAGCAAGTATCTCTGTGGTAGGATATTGAGTCCTATGGGTAGATGCCACAGAGTGTTCTAGGTGGGTCATGTGGTAGGTTTATTTTTAGTTTTATGGGAATTTTCTGCACTGATTTTCATAATGGCTATTCCAGTTTCTAACTCCACCAACAGTGAATGAGTGCCCCAATCTCCCATAATCTTTGCCTGTATTTGTTGTTAGTCATAAGATAAAATTTCAAAGTGTCTTAATTGGCATTTCTCTGATCACTAAGAATGATGAACACCTTCTACGGTAATTCTTAGCCATTTTAATTTCTTCTTTTGAGAGTGCTCTGTTCAGAGACACACTTCATTTTTTAATAGTGCTGCTATTTCCCTAAACTACATAGTTTCTCTCTGTATTCTAAACATATATATTTTCATCCACAGTTAACCTCTCACCCCTAATCAATGAAGGCTGTTTTGCAGCAAGGCTACTGTGGAGATGCACAACATGTCAAAATGCAGAGAGTAATTGACTCTGGGGTCTCCAGTCTCAATTGATTCATCGGGATCACAACTCCTACCCCTTGGCCTCAGAGAACACAGTGGAAGAGAGGTCGGAAAGATTGTAACAGCCAAAATACTAAGATGCTCACTTCCAGGTATGACAGGGAAGCTGCACCCTTGAATCTTCATAATGACAACACCAATGGAAATGCCAACATCATTGGAAGAAATTTGTCAAGGCCTCACTCCTAGATGAGGAGCTACAATTAATGGCTGCTGAGAGAAGAAGAATCAAACCTTTCTAGGGATAAAGCCCCTGATAGTTTTCAGCCTTAGAACATATACATACAAGCAACACTAAGTGGACTCAGCTGGTCACATAGAAATATAATATGTGATATGAGTGTGTATGTAAATGAATTCATATAACAATAATAATTATAGAAGAAGAGGTCCAATACAGAATGGTCAATACTGAAATAGTGTACAAAGAACAGAAACAGACCTAGCAGATTGTATCTAAATCTATTGTTGTATGTACATACACACACGTATATAAGTGTATGTAACCATAATAAGAGGGAAAGTGTAGTAGGAATCTTAAAAGTACTTGTTAATGAAATTAAACCTGAGGCCAGTTATTGGGGTGAATGCTGGAAGATCAGAGACACAGAACAAGCCACAGCTATCTCACCTTGCTAGTTCCTCAGGTGATCTTGTTTCCTCAGGCTGGAAGCTTCTGAGTCCTCCTCCACATGAATCTCAGCTGAACTGTGTTGCTCCAAAGCTTAAACTAACTACATGCTTTTTCCTCCTTAGTTCCTGGTCCTCACGCCTTATATACCTTTTTCTTTCTGCCCCCACTCCCTGGGATTAAAGGCGTGGGTCACCATGCTTAGCTGTTTCTAAAGTGGCCTTGAACTCAGAGATCTGGCTAGCTTTGTCTCCCAAGTGCTGGGATTAAAGGTGTGTACCACCACTGCCCAACTTCTGTTATGGCTTACTCTTCCCATTTTCTAGCCACCATTTCTGGCTCTGTTCTAGTGGCTGTCTGTTCTCTGACCCCAGATATGTTTATTTCAGGGAACACACAATATTTCAAGGAACACAATACCCACCACATTTCCCCTGTTTTTGTCTAAAAATTAAAAAAAGGTTATAACTAATACAAGAAAAATCATATCCAATAAGTATATACAATATACACAGTCAAGATTACATTAATGATGTCTAGTCCATTAACATTTGACAGATTCAGGTGAAAAACTCCATTATCTATAATAATGTCCAGTCCAGTAACATTTGATAAAACTCAGACAAAAATTTTTCATTACTTATCCTATCTTTTCATTTCATAATAGATTCAGTAGTCTACCTTTTGTCATTTTTATAACTTCTCCTTTTTCTTTTTAGAGTAGATTCAGTGATCTACCCATTTATCCTATTATGTCTTTGTCTTTTTTCTCAGGGTAGATTCAGTGATCTACCTCATATCTACTTTCTCTTTTTCCTTTTCTTTCTTTAACAAAACCTCTGAATCTAATCTTCATGTTCAGCTTTTTTCCTGACCATGAACAATTAACAACTTGTAACCAATCATCATAAACAATGACAATATCCAAAACTCATTAAACGACCGAAAATCTCCCATCCCACTTTTTGGGGATGTGGGCGTCATCTTCTTAAAATTACTTCCATCTTTAGAGGATCCTGAAAAGAAAATTTTTGGGTTAATTGTCAAGTCCTGTATCATTTGTCCAGCTGCTGCATAATGAGACAGTGCAGGGCTTGTTTCAAGTCCTTGTTCAAGCAGTCTGTCAGGCTGTATCATCTCAGCCAGTCATCTCGAAATTGTCCTGAGCAGTTTGTAGTCCAAAGTCCATCTTTCCATGGTGTTAATGGGTTTACCATAGTCCATGTGGCATCATCATTGTGGAGTCCCATCATCTTTTTGGAGATTTCAAGGTCACTGTTAGGCATGATCATGGTGCCTCCTCTGTGGTTTGGAGCAATCACAATCTCATGTCTGTCTGTCTTTCAGAACCATGAACGTTCTTCCCTAGAAGAGAAAATCTTCACAGCAATTTCTGCCCAGCATTTGTCTTGCCAAACGTTTCCAAACTGACCTTTGTCGATGATTTCTTGTAACATGCTGGTCCTGGCAATTCTTCTCTGAACAAGCAGTGGTAAACCCTTTGTCCCAGGTAGCAGCATCACCGCAATCACCAACACGATGAGAAGCAGCCAGCAACTTGGAGCAGCAGCTGCTGCCTCCATAGTTCCACCACTCTGTTTGTGCCCCCCCCCCCCCTACCGGCATGTGCCACCACAGATGACCGAGTGTAGCTCGGGCCTGAGCTAGGGATCACAAGGCCACAGGCAAGAGGCTTTGTCATGAATTCGAGGTACCACAAACGTTGGGCGCCAGATCTCATTACAGATGGTTGTGAGCCACCATGTGGGTGCTGGGAATTGAACTCAGGACCTCTGGAAGAGCAGTTGGTGTTCTTAACCGCTAAGCCATCTCTCAATTACCACCACAGGAAAGTGCTATCAACTTGAGAGTGTGTTAGCAAGACATGAGTGGGAGGGGCTTCAGGGAAGGTAGTTGGTAGGGGCTGGAGGGAGGAAAAGGAAGTGAGAGAGTGAGGTAATTCTATATCAATTAAAAAATATTAAGCAGTCAGGCTTGTGATACTCTGGTGTAACTTCTGATACTACCAGGTGACACCATTCCACAGCAGATTCCCTCATCCTCGGGCTCTTTTATTGTTTTTGTCACCCATTCAACAACGTTCCCTGAGCCTTAGGTGCAGAGGTTGTCCTGTAGCCACATGCATTGGAACTGGGCTTCACTCCTCTGCATTTGGATTGATTGTGCTTTTCTGTAATAGTCTCCATTGTTGCTAAAGCAATTTCCTTGATGCAGGCTGAGGACTGCACTTAGGAGACCTCAGCCCTACACAAAACACTACAGGCAACTAAGGAAAGTCAAGAGTGGGAGAAAGTCATCCCCAGGAAAAAGCACACCAATTGGTTATTCAATACTGAATGGTCGGCTCTGGAAACACACATACAAGTATCATTTTACAGACAGAGCAGGTAGTATTTATGTATTTAAGGATACACACACACACAGCCAACACACACACACACACACAGACACACACACACACATACACACACACACACACTCATGTCTGTAACTAAAATTAATGAAAAAGGCCACAAATCTGACAGGCAGCGAAGAGAGGCATATGCAGGAGGGTTTTAAAGGAAGAAAAGGAAAGGAAGTGGAAAATGCTGTAATTATATCATAATTTAAAAATTGAAAATAATTAAAAACCTACTAAAAATACTAAAACAAATATGGCTAACTCCAAGGCAGCAGTGATACAAGGACATTCATTGGGTAAGTATAAATTATTGCACAAAAGAGTCCTGCCCACTGGCGGTGGTGGCGCATGCTTTTAATCCCAGCACTTGGGAGGCAGAGGCAGGCGGATCTCTCCGAGTTTGAGGCCAGCCTGGTCTCCAAAGTGAGTTCCAGGAAAGGCACAAAGCTACACAGAGAAACCATGTCTCAACAAAACCAAAAAACAGAACAAATCAAAAACAGAAACAAAAACAAAAAACAAAAGAGTCCTGCCCACAGGGGTATTTGAGGTAGGTCATAGTTAAGACAGGGAAAATTATTTGTTCAATGGTTAAAGACATTTCTTAGGACAGAACACTGCACAAACAATATAACCCAAGCTCCAAATGGTATTCTAAATTTTTGATTAGAATTATTTAATAGAGAAAAATCAACAAGTAGAATAATTATTCAAAATACTTCAAATACTTTAATTTTGCCAAAGTTTCATAATTTGAGTGGGTAGTATATGTTACATTTATTAATATTGTGCACAATGGGTTGTATTTAAGAAAAATGTTAATTACTGAAATTTAATAGTGTACAAAATGTCTGAATTATAACTAATGTTCTATCAGGCATTCAAGGTGTACATTCAAATTCTTTATCCCATGGAAATCATTAAGACAGTGTTCTAATGACACAAAAGTGTGGGTTTCAGATCAGCCATGAGGTGCACTTTGAAAACAAGAAAAGAAAGAAGTGAATTGCAAAATAAGTTTATTATTCTTCATTAGTATAAAGGGGGAGATGGTTGGGTAGCATGTTGTCAAAATTATATTAATCACCTCCAATCTTGGAATTTTTGTTTGTGCAAAAAACCCACAAAGGGTGATAAAGTTGTTCAACAAATAAACAAACACAAAAAAGCTGACCAGCAACAAGATGCTGTGAGTGGCTTTGCGTTCAGGAGATGGTTGGCAGGAGAGGCTTGTGCTGTGGAGATGCTGGGCTCTCTTGCGGTGTCTGTAAAGGAGAGTCACCATGTAGAGGCTGGTCCACATCATGAGGGTCAGAAAGACGATGTCTCCTATTATGATAACACTCAGGAATAACCCTGGGTTGGGGTACTCAGGTGCTTTCTTTTTACAGTAAGCATGAGAATATCCATAATCGAGATCAGTGTAATTGATTTTTGCTGTCACAGATTCAATGACATGCACATATATAAACAGGTTGATGATCCAGGATAAGAGGAAGGAGTGAAAAATCCATGTAGAGAGTTTAGGTTTAAGCCACGCCCACTTAGAATTACTGGGCATGATGGTGATGGCTTGGAATGCACTTAGGATAGAAGTGGTGCAGATGGACAGACCCCGGGTGACTCTGAATATGTATAAAACTGCCTTACAACCAACATCATCTAGAAACCTGGGTACTCCAAAGGATGACATGATATGTGATATCATAGCAAATATGATCGTCAATATATTGACTATCATCAGGTGCATGAAAATGGGATCGATAGGTCTGCTAAAGCGAGATTTGACTAAGAAGTTGTACACATACATCATGAAGAGCAACGAGTTTCCTATGATACCCACACAGAGCTGGGATATGTAGAAACCCCCCAAGATGGTGTTTCTTTGAAACATCATCTCAGTGATGCTTAGGATATTAGGTTAGTCAGGCTTTCATTGAAACTAAGTGGATTGAATTATAAAACTAATTACATACTGATGTTTATGGGACAAATATACCGATTGACACTTCAGAAGGAGAGAAGGTTGGAGAAATGTTAAACTCTGTTGATTTTCAGGTCCAGGTGTGGTATGTCTGGGAACTACATTCCAGGGAGTCTTGAGAACCTCAGAGGACAGAAGGTGTTGAAGCAGGTGGACTCAATGCAAACGTCTTCTGAGTGCTGTTATATAAAATGCCGGCTCTGTTAATAACCTGAAAGCCAAATTTGCATGTTATAGAGTTTTATTCAGTAGATCAAACTGTGTATTTAAAAAACCCCATTTGAAAGTTCTGACCTTTTCCCCCAAAAGATTGTGTACAACACAGAGAGTAACATGAATATTTAAGCATCTTCAGATTGCGTGCAAAACTCTTCCAAGGTAGTAAGCTTTAAATTTTCCACAAAGGGGCTGTAGAGTTGGCTGAGCAGTTAGGAGCACTAGCTGCTCTTCCAGAGGACACAGGTTCGATTCCTAGCACTCATTTGGGGCTCACACCTGTTTGTGACTCCAGTTCCAGAGACTCTGGTACCTTCTTCTGGCTCTGCCTGTACCAGACATGTACAAACTGCACAAACATACATGCAGGCAAAACACTGGTACACATTAAAGAAAAGAATAAATGAAGAAAATGGTTGTCCATAGAAGCAGATTTGCACTTGGGTTTTGTGTCACTAGCAAATTTCTGCATCATTTTAGGAACTTAGTCCCTGTGTAGAGCTGCAGAACATGAAGGGACAGATCTACTATACATGCCCCAGTGTTGAGCAATTCGCAAAGAAATATATTTTCTGTCCCTATTTCTATTATTTTCAGGGAAATGAACAGAAGTGCAGATCATCGTGTTATGTGAAATAAGGCAGTCTCACACGGATAAACACCATATGTGTCCTCACATGTGGAATCTGGTAGAGAAATTTACAAACCCAATGGGGAGACTCTTAGCTGTCTATGAGAAATGGAGTTTGGAGAGTGATACAGAAGTGAACTATGGAGGAATATAATGAAAGTCACATTTATGAATGTATGTAAATGTCATAATTAAATATATAAATGTGGCATGTATTGTTCATTATGACTTCATAAATCTTCAATAAGTTAATTATAATAACAATAAAACCCTATTGGATTAAATTAACTGAATGTATGATATTTTTTAAATCATATTTCAAATATGTCACATGTCATCACCCAAACGTCATAGTCTATCCATAGTTCCACAAAAACAGAATCCTGTCAGCAGTACTTGATGGGTACCGTTACATTGTGTCAATGCTGATGAGCACATAGCTGCACTGCTGGAAGGAACATTAAACACTTACTCTTGACTACATTGCACATGCTCCAGAGATTTAATGCTCACGAAGTGCAGGCAGTTTAGGTGGAAAAGGAAAATGACCAAGGGTTCAGGTTCCAGGACCCACATGGCTGCCAACAGCCGTCTGTGACTCCAGTTCAAGGGGATTTGGCCTCTGAGGAACTGCACACAGTGCACAGAAGTACATGCAAGTAAAACATCGAGTCATATAAAGTAAAGGAAAGAGCCAAAGTGCTGGGCATTTTCCCACCAACCCCCCAGCTTCCTAAGAGTTTTCTTGAGTTCAATCAGCAGGAAATATTAGATAGAAGGATTTAGATTGTGGAGATAAACAGATAGAAAATAAAGGATATCCTTGAGATGGCCTGGACCCTATTTGAAAGGTCCCTGACTGTCTCTGGCATGAGTATTTGTAGAGATGACAAAGGGTGGAGCAAAAGACCTCTCCCCCAGCACAGCCAAGTGTAGACCATCTCAGACACCTGCACTCAGGCCTGTAGTCCTAATAATCCTCTCTATGCAGACTGCTGGTAAAGCCATGAGGAACCTGAAAACAGGGTCCCACACCAAACAGCAGTAGCAATGCCTTTAATCTCAGTACTCAAGAGGCAGAAGCACACAGATCTCTCTGTTTGAGGGTAGCCTGGTCTACAGAGTGAGTTCTAGGACTTTTAGGGCTCCAGAGAAACCATGTCTTGAACAAACGAACAAACAAACAAGCAAACAAATAAATAAATGGAATTATCTTGGGAGGGAGTTGGGTAGGGCAACAAGGGCAGTTGGTGGGAGGTCTTGGTCAGTGTACTCATCTAAATAAAATCCAAATAAAGAATAAAAACAGTAGCAAAATGTTTTTCAACGTAACCAACAGATATATGTCACCTTAAATAAATAATATCACACATGGAAAGTGTTAAAGGAACAGAATTACTTATATAAGCAATCCCATGTCTTTTTTACATTCAGGTTGTATCATTTTTTTCTCCCCGAGACAGGGTTTCTCTGTAGCTTTGGAGGCTGTCCTGGACCTCACTCTGTAGCCCAGGCTGGCCTTGAACTCACAGAGATCGGCCTGCCTCTGCCACCCAAGTGCTGGGATTAAAGGCGTGCACCACCACCACCGCCTGGCCCATTTATCTTCTTTATAGTGTTAAATACATATTGTTTTATTTTTGAGATTATAAGATAATTACATCAATTCACTTTCCATTTCCAACCTACAAATCCTGCAATGTACCATCTCTTTCTCTCTTTCAAATTCATGGCCTCTTTTCTTTAATTGTTGTTATGTACATGCATATGTGTGGAATTCCTCTAAGTAAACACAACCTGCTCCGTCTGTATAACGTTACTGCATGTGTGTCTCCAGGCTGACTTTTGGAGTGGACAGCCAATTGGTGGTCTCTTCCTTGGGGAAGACCACTCCTCACACTCTCAGTGCTCCTTGCATTTCTGTGTCTTCAACTACAGAACATTTATATTTGAGTACAGAAATATATTTGTGTACAAAATAAGAGGAAGAAAATAATGAATTATTATTATGATGTGTTCTGAAAAGTCGTACAGTATTCGACAAGTCTAATAGACAAAAGAGCAATAGCATTTAAGAGGTCTGAGTGAGACCATTTATATTGTATTTTTTTGACAGGTCTCTTTAAGGAGCCCTGGCTGTCCAGATACATAGATCAGACTGGCCTCAAACTGGCCTGTTTCTGCCTCCCAAGTGCTGTGGTTAAAGGCATGCTCTATCATACCCAGCCTTGAGACCATTTATATCCTTAACCTGTCAGCACAATTAGTATAAATTCACACCCTTCCCTGTCAGACACACAGGAAGCAGGTGAAAACCAACACTGAACACCATAGCTCATTTTGCAGAAAAGTCTCATTTTTTGGGTAGCAATTACGAATTCTAGAGAAATTATACAAATATATTGAAAACAAAAGTCACATATTAGTAACGACATAATGAAAAACACCATGATGAAAATGAGTTACATAGTGTCTGTTACAGGAATATGTGTGCATAACAGATGAGAGGTTTGAAGGTGCAATGGCATTAAAAGGGAAATAAAAATGGACTCTTTAATAGGGAATTAAACTGAAAAATGAAAGAAAGCAGCTAATAGGAAACATCTGAGAATGAGACATGACTTTAAAGTCAGTCTTATGTATAGATAGCAGCATCAGGATTAGATTGTGGGGGCTAAGGTGGGTGTGGTGGGGTACACCTTAAATATCAGCACTGGGGAGGCAGAAGCTGTTGAATTTCTGAGAGTTTGAGGCTAGCCTGATTTACAAAGTTCCAGGATAGCCAAAGCTGTTACATAGAGGAACCCTGTCTCTAAAACAATCAATCAATCAATCAATCAATCAAACAAACAAACAAGGAAACAAACAAACATGTTGGGGATAGTAATCCCCAAACTGCAAATATTTGTTACAAGATTATATGATAATTACCTTTGCAAAGATTTTTGGAAGATTGAGTGAAAGGGCAAATTTCATTGAACTTAAACTTGTATTGCAGGAAGAAATAGATTTAGAGAAGAGAATAAGTGTCTACGGACTTCAGGAAATTGAAATAATGTCTAGAAGAGGTGCAAATAAATAAATAAATAAACAAATAAATAAAAGTAAGAAAATAGTGAAAATATTTTGGCTAAAAGTCAATATTGTGAAGAAAATAAAAAGATACAATTTAGTTAACTTGAAAGAAAGAAATGGGGTTGGGGATTTAGCTCAGTGGTAGAGCGCTTGCCTAGCAAGTGCAAGGCCCTGGGTTCGATCCTCAGCTCAAAAAAAAAAAAAAAAAGAGGAGAAAGAAAGACATGAGAAAAAGAAACCTGAAAAACAAAATCCTCTGTCTAAGAAAGGGTACACTGGGGAAGAAGAGGAGGGGTTCATCACAGACGTTCCTTTTCTTTTCTTTCTTTCTTTTTTTTTTTTTTTTTTGGTTTTTCGAGACAGGGTTTCTCTGTGTAACTTTGCGCACAGATGTTTCTTGTTTGAGATTTGAGTACTGGGAGCCTTACTCCGGGCAGTGTGACTCTCACAGACACAAAGTGTTTTGGAAAGGCTGCCTAGCAAGAACCATGACTAAATCAAGGACAGGATTAAGAAGTTATAAGCATCTCAGCTCAGATGGAAAGGTATCCTGGCAGCTGGAAGCCAAGAAATACCACAAAGTCACACTGCACAGCAACCGCACACAAGGGATTGACTGGGATGGATAAAACTAGGAGTGTGGCTGCCTCTTTTGAGTAAGAAAGAGCAGCAAACTGAACAGGATAGAGGGCCTGTATAGAGCTTCTTGGGAAGAAGGTGGCTTTCTGGGGTGGAGATTGGTGGGATTTCATTTCCAGAGATTGGGCTTTATGCTCTGCATTGTAGGGGCAGGGTTCAGCAGTTAGGGCAGTTAGAGTATTCTGTGGGTGGAAGCTGGCAGTTAGAAGTCCTCAGAGGAGGGCCATGGTCACAAGGAAAGGGGGC
Source organism: Onychomys torridus (assembly GCF_903995425.1). Taxonomy (NCBI): domain Eukaryota; kingdom Metazoa; phylum Chordata; class Mammalia; order Rodentia; family Cricetidae; genus Onychomys; species Onychomys torridus. The sequence goes on from NC_050443.1 coordinate 7,533,402, forward strand.
CATGTTATCATTAGACTGCTTCCTGCTAAATCAGGGCATGGAGGTTCTTTGGGCAATCTTGATCTTCATCATCAGGATGTAAGTGGGTGCTGTAGGTCTCTGGCTCTGTAGCTAGGGACTAGTAATCCTGCAACAGCAACTGATTAAAAGTCTGGTTAGAAACCTCTTGGAGCTCTTGTAGAAGAAATCTAGAGAAGAAATTTCCAAGGCAGGGTACAAGTAGGATTAAGGAAAGATGAGCTGGGCGGTGGTGGTGCACGCCTTTAATCCCAGCTCTCGGGAGGCAGAGGCAGGCAGATCTCTGTGAGTTCAAGGCCAGCCTGGGCCACAAAGTGAGTTCCAGGAAAAAGGCACAAAGCTACACAGGGAAACCCTGTCTCAAAAAACATAAAAAAAAAAAAAAAAAGATGAAGAGAGGGCTTTAGAAGGGTAGCATCCAGTTTCATATTGGACTATCAGTGATCCACTGACCAGAGGCATCAAGCTGTTTCTTAGGTGTTTGAAGGTCTGTCTGCAGTTGTCCAATCTTTTATAGGACTGCTAAGGGCATCTACATCTGGCCAATGTAGATGGTGATCTCTAGTTTGATCATAGAGAAAGAAGGAATAGGGGATAGGTGTTTTAAATGTTGATTTAGGTGTCACAGTGATAAGTGTCTCCTTTTGGGACCCAGTTGGTGAGCAATCTCCAGAACCCACTGTGCAAGTGCTCTGGCTGAACCATTAAATATAGATTTAATAGCAGCATGGAGGGGAAAGTAATCTGCAACATTTCCATCACCCTAAATCACTTTCCTCTAACTTCAGAACGTTCATGTACATGCCTTAAACGTCTTTCTCATACCTCCATAACTTTCATTTACATGACACTTTAAAACACTTTCTTATTCCTTCAGAACTTTAATTACATAACACTTTGTTACAACGTGAAAGTTATCTAAGCTTTCATTTCCTCAGACAAGACTCTCTTAGACCTCAGATCTCAAGTCATCCTCAGTACTTCCTAAGATTTCACATTCTCAGACTTCATAACACTTTAGGTTCCTGTGTGAGTATATGAAGGTGCAGCTTTACTACCTTATGAAACAAGCATTGTTTTTTAAATTCTATCACAAACTCGGTTTTTATGAATTTTATTTTCAGGAGAGGAATTATACAAGAATAGAGAAACATGCAAGATGATCAGGTGCAGTGAAGGAGAGATGGATAAGGGAATTATAGGGGACTGAATCAGCCTTTGACGGCCTGGTATAATTTCCTGACCCTATTAGGACAGGCTGTTGGTTAGAGGTGAGAGTTACTTGAATGATAACATCCATATGTAAGAGCCTAAGCAGAGAGGTGTAGGTAAGACATAGAGAAGAGCGTAAGTTTAGACATAAGAGAATTTTGTATATTTTATTTGTGCACTGGCAGGAGTCAATGGAAACTCCAGGATGGCAATGTTGACCCTTTGAATTGTACTAAGGCCTGAGAGAGGCTTTAATAAAATTGGAGTCTGTGGAGGAAGAGGGGAAGGGCAGCCAAGCGAACTCTGCTGGAGGGACTTTCTATAAGCTCCAAGTGGGAGCTGAGAGACAGGAGGGACATGGTCACAGAGGCTCAGATGGGCTTAAGGAAGCTGAAGGGGCTTAGCAGGCAGTTCCTGGGGAGAGGAGGCCAGAAATCAGGGATGTTCCAATAGTTGCCCACACGGTGTGGCCCTTGAGGGTGTAGTAGGCTCCAGGAGCCAGTGAGAGGACATTTACCAAGTAGGTGAGGAGAGAAGGGTGTTTAGAGCAGGTGGAGGAAGAAGCAGCTGAAGAATTTGGAACCAAATATGATGGGTAGCAGAAGCCAGTACAAACAAATGGTCTGTTCACATTCTAAGACTCGAATCAGCAACTTGAATCATTTTGAATTATTAAGACATGGGCTCTATGTGCTGATGGGAAACTACCTCTGAGTGGATAAGTTGGAGATTTTAAACCAAGCAGTACGTTCTTTGGGTTTTGTGACTGAGAATATGGGGGTATTAAATGGAGAAGTTGGGAGAAGAAGGTTCTTAGAGTTCTGAGATGAGAGGATGAAGTCCTGAAGCTTTGGAGAGTAAGTGGGTATTGACCTGGATTATATATTTGGTGGGGATTTGTAGTTGAATGACAGGGGGTGAGATGTTTGGCTATAGATGATTTTGAGGTGTCCCATACCTAGGAATCTATCTGAGAGGTTAGTAAGGGAAGAGATGTGTGAGATCGTGTGGTTTTGGGGAGAAGGAGGATAGGAATGGCTTGTGAACCAGGGTCAAGTGGTTCATGGGAGCAAAGGAAAGAGAGGCTCCCACTTGGGCTAGGAAGTCCTTTCCCAGGAAGAGGACAGGACAGGCTGGCACCATAAAGAAGGGATGGGTGAGGGGAATACCCCTAAAGATACAGCTAAGTTCTGGGGTTTGGTGAGCCTGGTAAGGTTTTCTCCTTACTCCAACAATAAGAGAACCAGAAGGAGTGGGGTCCCCAGAACTTTGTCAGGACCAAAGAAGTGGGCCCAGTGTCCAGAAGGAAGGAGAAGAATCGCCCTGATACTGTGATAACTACCTGAGGCTCCCTGCCAGAGATGGTGGTAGTCAGGCCAAGGGAGCCCAGGCTCCTTCATTTGTTCCCAGGCAGAGCAGATGAAGGGCGACCTGGGCTTGATGTTCCCATGTCCTCAAATCAACACCCCAATGCCCTTCTTGATGGCATCTTGCACATGTTCTGGGTGGTTTACAAGGGTTTTGACAGGTCCAGGCCCAGGGATCCTCCTATCCGCATTTGAAACAAGGACATCAAAGTTCTCAGGGGGTAAGTGTCAGCCAGGGCTTTTGCTTTGACCAGGTCAGAGACTTTAGCCCTCATCAAGTATTTTTATTTTAGGGCTTTTACATCTCTCCCAAGGTACACCTTGGAGGTCACAGTTAAGACTTGTTCCTGGGGAGTTAGGGATCCTCTCCCTAGACATTTGAGTTTGGCCCTAATATCATGGAAATTGTGGGAGAAGTAGATCATAAGGAGTTTCTTCCCACCTGGGGTCTTAGGATGCAGACTGGTATCTAGTAAGAAGGCTTTGTAAGGAGGTCTAGGGATTGAGATTTTTTTTGTGTGTGTGCTTTTTGTTGATGACCCCTAGGACTTGTTCTTAATTTACTACATTAAGGGTGGCCTTGTGAATACTGACCTTTAGGAAAGTTATAGGTTGTTTCCTAGCTAGGAAGCCTCCTGGGGTATTGTAATCCCATTCAGGGTCTATGTTGGGGATGGCCTTAGCCCTAACTAGGTAGACATATTCAGTTTGGTGAATTTCATCTGCATGGGCACTAGCTTGGTCCCAAACTTCTCAAAGATACTCTGTAGAAGATTGTTGGAGAATACAGTTGATTTTCATAGCTCAAGACTTCATATGTGATAGTGGAATACTCTGCTTTAACGCCACATCCTCAGCCCTGACTGGTGGGCCACCAGATACTGAGGAGGAAGAAAGGGAAAGTTTAGAAAGAGAAGGGACTACTGGTTGAGGCTCATAAGGGAAGGTCCACGGGTGTGACAGAACACAGTGGAGGAATTATTCGGTTTGGGCTTCATAGCTGGGAGTTGTTTCCTCCACGGGTGGTTTATCCTAAAATGGGGTCATACCACATGGTTCCTTTCAGATTACCTAAGTATAGATTTTTAACTATTAACCCCAGTATTATAGATGTTTTTTCAGACTTGTAACGTTACCCAATATGGTTATAGATTTGTGAGGGAAGATGTATACCTTAGCAAAAGTTTTAGAGAACAAAACCAAAGGTGTATGAGATGAGTACAATAGTCTCCATTGGGAGTGACTGTCCATTTACTTAGTTATGCTGTCCTTTCTGTCACGTAGCAGGTACCTCACCGGATGTGGGACAGAGATTTGGAGGAAACCTTCTAAACAAGCATGCTTGTGGTAGAGGAGGGGGAGCCAAACCCTAACTCCAGAGGCAGCTTTTAATTGAGGTGGGACAGCATAAAACAATGGTCCAGGTCTACTCATCCCTAAAAGTCACCTTGGTCCCAGAAAACTGAATCCAGTAAGCTAGCAGAGAAGGCTTAAGGCAGGAACTTTTGAACCTGGACACAGACAGAGGGCCCTGCAGGAGGGAGCTGAGAGATGCACCAGCCAGTGAAGGGTGTGTGCAGGGCATGTGCGTGCTGCAGCTGGCCTACTCCTGTTCTCTCTCCCCCTCCTGCTAGGTCTCCTCTTAGCTCCCACATTGCAACAAACATACAGCTCCATCTATGGTCACTTAAGCCAGGACATTTACACAGTGTGTGGGGCTGGGGAGACTCGACAAAGACAGACAGGGCTTGTAGCGGAGAAATAGGGAATGGGGAAATCTCTTTCTGTTTCCCGGATCACTCAGTATTTGTAAAAGTCCCAAATAATATGAGGCTATAAGGTGCTGTTAGGTGGCTCTTTGGATTGATTATCTAAAAGGCATTGGAGCCAGATTTCATTGCAAAAGTGAATAAATTTAGTGCCCTTTAGTTCAGGTGTCATGTGGAGAACCTGGAGTTTTTTGAGAGGCATCAGAAGGGGAATTGGAGGGCTTGGAGTGCTGAGTCCCTTGGGTGAGAGAGGTGAGGGAAGAGGTCAGTGCAGCCTGGAGCTCAGGTGTCTCCTGCACTCAGGGAGGACAGAATGAGGACCAGGCTGTTCAGAGGGTCGTCACCCAAGTCAGCACTGGTCAGTTATAGCAAGTTTAGCCTGGCTAAGGCAGTGGAAAAGCTTGGGTGCCTGGGACTAGAGAGGTAAGAAACTGAGAGAAAACAGAGCTTAGGGAGCTGTGAGGGCTGAATAAAGGAGGCTTTTGTGGCTGCTTTTTGTGGGGAAGATGGGGAGAACAGAGAAAGCGATGTTATAACCCAGCTGGGCCTAAGGAAACTGTCTGAATGCAGCTCCAAGGATTGGGGCGTGTGGTCAGGTGAAGAGGCCAGCTGTAGCCTTAAGACAGTGGCTGGGGGTACCTCAGCTTCCAAGATTACTAGAGGGGTGGCTGACACTTAAATGTCGCCTCCTCAGACTCAGGGAATCCTTTACACTGACCAAGGGAAAACTTACCTAAATGATGCTGGTGGATGGGGTACGAGGACTCAGTGAGGCAGAAGTGGAGTCTGTTCTGGGTGGACTGGAGATGAGTGATAGGGTCTCAGTGCAGCTTAGACCATGAGGGGAAACGCATGCACGAGAGAGCTCATCTGAGTCATACATCAAGTCTAACCATTGCAGCTCATGTGGAAAGGTATCCTGGCAGGTGGAAGCCAAATACCACAAAGTCACACTGCACAACAAACCTCACACAAGAGATTCATTGGGAGGGAAAAAACAGGAGTGTGGCTGCCTGTGCTGGAGCAAGAAATCACAGCACACTAAACAGAATAGAGGGCTTGTATAGAGCTCTTGGGAAGGGGGTGGAACTTTTCAGGGTGGAGCTTTCCAAAGTAGAGATTGGTGGGATTCCATGACCAGAGATTGGACTGTTTACTCTGCAGGGTGTGCCCAGGGTCCAGTAGTTAGGGCATTCAGAGTATTCTGTGGATGGAACCTGGCAGTTAGAGGTCCTCAGGAGAGTGGCATGGGCACTCATGTGGCTCCAGGGGCTCACAGCAGTCATTAAAAGTTTTAAGACAGTGGTGGGAATTATCACAGCTGTTAGAACAAGCTGAGCACTGAGCAGGGCCACAGAGAACACTCACACTGTTTCATTGGAGACACTGGGCTTCTGCTCTCATGGTGTATTTTCAGGTTCCTTAGAGAACATGACACCACACTTGGAGATTTATTTTGACCACATAATATGGGGATTAGTATGGTTGTATCACATGTTTTGTTGAAGAATAAAGTTTTACTCTAAGATTGCTTAGCTTTGCAAAACAGACACTAGTTACTGTAATCATCTGGCAAATATCTATGATTATATCCACAGACAAGTCCTGATTTTGCCTGGATCAGAGAAACTTCTTATGAGAGGTGGATGCTTAATACAGAGATTCACAAGCATTCAAAGTGCTGAGAAAAACTGGGTCTTAACTCTGGATACCTAAGTATGACATCCATTGCATCCTCTCCAAGACCCAGGGAATACTAGGAGGAGAGAGGCAAATGTTCCAAGATCCAGAGGAGCAGTGCCATGAAGACCTGCATATAAAAAAGAGCAAATGAGTGGGGCCCTTTACCCCAGATCCTGGGAGGCAGAGGCACCAACTCTTGGAGTTCAAAACTAGCCTGGTCTACATAGCAAGTTCAAGACCAGCCAATGGTGCTTGTGACTATGTTTTAAACCATATACATGAGAGGGATGACTAGAAATTGGGGTCAGTGCTGATGAGAATGGAATTAGAGAAGGCAGTAGGAAGTATATAAGCACAATTATGATATACATAGATGAAAATCATAAAAATTAAATTATTAAAATCTACATGCTTCTTGTGCATAATTGATGGTCTTTTTTTTTTGGCTGGGTCTCTCTACAGAGTTCTAGATGTCCTGGAATTCACTATGTAAACCAGGCTGGTCCTGGACTCCCAGATATCTGCCTGCATCTGCCTCCAAAATGCTGAGATTAAATGTGTGTACCACAATGCCTATCTACATGATTAAATGATTAATTTGATATCTCTCTCAAAGAAACAAACAAAATATATATATTTGAGCTGAGGAGCGAACCCAGGGCCTTGCACTTGCTAGGCAAGTGTACTATCACTGAACTAAATCCCAAACCCTCCAAAATATTTTTTGAACAAAACAAAGGCATTTATTATAGGAACATTCTCAAAGCATGTTGGAAAGGCCCACTCTGGCAGATGTGGTGGAGTGGAGATCACACAGTCCCCATTCCCGTTTTCCTGTGTCATCATCAAGGCCAGCTTTGCACCCTGTATACTGGGGTCTTCTTCAGATAACCATCCTCCTTCAAGGACTGTCCTTCTTTTATGGCAAGGACAGTTCTTAATCTTGGCAGGACCCCAACCCCCATCCCTATTCATGCAGATCTTTGCTGAGTTTCAGGGATCACATAAACGCATGCTGCATGAGGCAGGGGTTGCAGGACACTGGTGGATTGGTGATGGTATCTGGAGCCTGGTGCACCCCAGTTCCATACAGCCTTTCTTCCCCTTGACATGCTGCAACAACAGCACTTGAAGCTGCACTCAGGTCATGTGAACCTGCTTCTCCTCCTCATCTGTCTTTCCCTCACCATACCCACCGAGAGTACCTTCTTCAGCAACTCCACTTTGTTCATGATGATGATAATTAGAAATTCTTCAAGAGAGAGTTGTCCGTGTTCATCCATTTACCTGCTGTTTTCTTTTAAGTTTTTTTCATTTTACTTTATTAAGAAATTTTCTACTCATTGCACATACTATCCACAAACCACCCTCCTCCCTCTTCCTACCCCCAGCCCTCTTTCCCAAGCTACCCCGAATCCCAACATCCCCCAAATCGAGGTCTCCCATAGGGAGTCAGCAGAGCCCAGCACACTGAGCCTAGGCAGGTCTAAGCCCATTCCCACTGCACCAACACTATGTAAGGTGTCACAAGACAGGCACCAGAATCCAGAAGCCTGCCCTTAGACCAGGGACAGATCCTGATCTCCCAGCTTGGGTGCCCCCAAACACTTGGAGCCAAACAACTGTCTTCCATATCCAGAGGGCCTAGTCCAGTCACATGGGGGCTGCACAGCTACCAGTCCACAATTCATGGGCTTCCATTAGTGCGGCCAGACATCTCTGTATGTCCTCCCATCATGATCTCCATTTCCCTTGCCTACAGTATCTCTTCTCTCTTATCAATTGGATTCCCGGAGCTCAGCCTGGTGCCTGGCTGTGGATCTCTGTATCTGCCTCCATCTGTCACTGGACAAAGGTTCTATGCTGACAGATAGGTTTTCTGCTAGGCTGGTCACCAGGGTAGACTGGTCCAGGCATCCTCTGGACCACTGCCATGAGACCAAGATTGTGTCAACCTTGTTGATTCCTGAGAGCCTTCCCAGCACTCTGCCTCTTCCTATTCCCATGATGTCCTCATCTATCATGGTATCTTCCTCCCTGCCCTCCCACGCTGTCCCTGTTCCAGCTTGACCCTTCCATTCCCCTATGTTTTCATCCCCCACTCCTCACCCTCTGCCACCCCCCTACCCAGTCTACTCATGTAGATCTCATCCACTTCTCCTTCCCAGGATCATCCATGTGCCCCTCTGAGGGTCTTTTCCTGTTAGCTAGCTTCTCTGGAGATGAGGGTTGCAGTCTGGCCATCCCTTCCCTCCCATTTAGTATCCCCTTATGAATGAGTACATACTATGTTTGTCCTTTTGAGTCTGGGTTACCTCACAAGGATCATATTTTCCAGTTCCATCCATTTGCCTGCAAATTTCATGATATCATTGTTTTTTACTGATGAGTAGAACGCCATTGTGTATATTTACCATATTTTCTTTATCCATTCTTCAGTTGAGGGATATCTAGGTTGTTTTCAGGTTCTTTCTAGTATGAATAATGCTAATATGAACCTAGTTGAGCATGTGTCCTTGTAGTAAGAATGACCATTCCTTGGGTATATGCCCAAGAGTGGTATAACTGGGTCTTGAGGAAGACCTATTCCCAAATTTCTGAGAAACCTCCAAACTGATTTCCAGAGTGGCTGTACAAGTTTGCATTCCCACCAACAGTGGAGGAGTGTTTCCCTTTCTGCACATCCTCTCCAACATAAGCTGTCTTCAGTGTTTTTGATCCAGTCACAGAGGTGTAAGATGGCATCTCAGAGTTGTTTGATTACCTGCAGTTTTTTTAATTTTGTTTTTTTACAGCTGGGGTATAATGTGTAAAGGTAGAATGTTTCCCTTATTCATTTATCAGTTGATGGAGATCCAGCTTGATTCTATTACACAGCTTTTGTGAATGTTGTTAAAATTACATATATTCCTTCTAATCATGGATTTTTCCCAGTTGTATAAAACCAATACATAGTGACAAAGTCTTTCAACCATTGAAAGAACACAGGAAAAGTGTGCTGAGCATGGCTTTAGTGCAGGAAATGGCTGGGAGGAGAGGTCATAGAGACACCTCTAATTAGTATATTAGGATATAAATCCTGGGGCTGGACCCATGGCTCACATGTTCAGAACACTTGTTGGTCTATGTACCATGGGTCAATACTTGGTGCCTACATAGTGGCTGTCAACCATGTGCAATTCCAGGTACAGGGGATCTGGTGCCCTCTCCTGGCCTCTGGCCACAAGCATACATGTGGTGCAGACAAAAATCCAATACACATAGAGTAAGTCCAAATAATGAGTGATACCCTGGGTTTCCGTGAAAGCTAACTTCCTGGATTCATAATAAGCACCAGACAGTCCATGACCAGATCAATTTTGGGTTGTGTGGATTTTCCTTTACACTTTGTGAAATATGCTGCTGTGTTTGGTTTAATAAACAAGCTCCAATACTTGAACAGGACAAGGTTATGTGGGAGAACCAAACTGAAAATGCAGGCAGGAAGAAGGGTGGAGTCTAGAGTTGTGAGGAGATGCAGAGAGAAGCAAGATGGGCATGCCCTACTGAGAAAAGGTACCAAGCCACGTGGCAAAGCATAGGTAAGATTATGGGCTAATTCAAATGTAAGAGTTAGCTAGTAACAAGCCTGAACTACTGGCCGAGCATTTACAATTAAGTTTCTGACTGTTTGTTTGAGATCAGCTGGAGACCCAGGACAACTCTGCCTCCAGGTCTGCATGCTCATGTGCACACTTGTGCTTGGCCATGTGGGGACCATATATTAACTTTGGTATATTTCCATATAAGCCTGTTTTTAATGTTTATTGAGTTTTAAAATAATATTTATTTATGATTTTGAAATTGCATCCAATTTATCTTGATCATGTCCACTACCCATTTCAACACTCTCCAACTACCCTTAGCATTTTCTAACTACATCTCTGTCCTACCTTCATGTGATCTTTTGTAAAAAATTAACTTGTTTCATCCACTCAGTGCTGTCCCTATGCTCTAGGTGTGAGACCAAGCAGTGGGACATGGGCAGTCTGACAGTGGCCACACTCCTACAGAAAAATGAGTCTTCTCTCTTAGTAGCTATCAATTGCCAATTACCACAAAATGTATGATTGGGGCTTTAATAGTGTCTCCCTCATCCCTGCTGGGTTTTAAAACATTCTTAGTTTTTGGGTCTGGAGAGATGGCTGAGAAGTTAAGAGCACTGGCTGCTCTTCCAGAGGTCCTGAGTTCAATTCCCAGTAACCACATAGTGGCTCTCTCCATGTATAAGGTGATCTGGTGTCCTCTTCTGGCTTGCAGGCAGAACATGGTATACATGATAAGTATATCTTTAAAAAAATTTTTTTTTCACACAATATATATATATATATATATATATATATATATGTATATATATATATATATATATATATATATATTGTTGTCTGCCAAGTCCTCCAAGGTTCTCTTCATGTCCCTAACCAACCAACTTCATGTCTTCTCTCTCCTTCCTCTTTCCAAAACAAAAACAAAACGAAAATCAAACTTTTGACTGTTGTAAGCTTCTACCTGATATTCTGGGAACTCAATCTCTATCCTCTGGTAACAAGTGCTCCAATGAGTCATGTATTGAGTCCCTCAAAAATATTTTCTTATGTTTTTTTATTTTATGTATTTGAATGTTTTGCCTGAATGGATGTGTGTACTACCTACATGCATGTCTGGTGCTGGTGGAGGTCAGCAGAGAGTGCCACATCCCCTGGAACTGGAGTTACAGTCATTTGTAACCATCATGTAGGTGCTAGGAACTACACCTGGGTCCTCTATAAGAGCAATCAGTGCTCTGAACCACTGAGCCTTCTCTCATGCTCCTTAGAATTTTTTCATTAATACTTTGAAAAATTCATATAATGTGTTTTGATCATAATCATTCCTTACTCTCCCCCTTAATTCCTCCCATATGTTTCCCTCACTCCTTTTCATGTTCATGTTCCCTTAAAAAATCCAATGGGTCCTATTTGTGCTATTCATAAACTCCTGGGTGTGGGTTATCTATTGGAAAATGATCAACTTACTAGGTGCCACAACCTTAAAGACTATTGTCTCTCTTCATCAGAAGCCATCAACTATCAATAGCTTATCATTAGAGGGTAGGGAATTATGATCGACTCCCATGCTGTAATGTTGAACTGCTTTGGTTTTGTGAAGGTCACCACAGGTGCTGTGAGTTCACATTTACACAGCCATATCAGTTCTCTGAATCAGTACTCACTTTGATCGTCCTTATTTTCAGCCTTATGTCCTTTCTGAGCTTCTTCTTTTCCCTTTGAGACAAGATCTCCAATGGGACCTAGGTATCATCAATTAAGCTATACTTGCTGGCCTGAATGGATCAGAAATCCTGGTGTCTTCACATTCCTATTGCTGCAGCTACAAAACCCTGCCCTGTGCCTTGGTCCTTACCTGGGTGCTGGGGATCACACTCAGGTCCTCAGTCTTCTGCAGAAAGTACTTTACTCTGTGTTCATGTGGAGCCCTTTTATTCAATTCCAAAGAATGTTACAGCTGTGTCATAAAGTAGGTGTTTCTTTTTCTTAGCTTAATTTTTATTTATTTAAAAAGATTGTTTATTTTTTATGTGTATATGTTTTCAGAGCTCACCATTTGCATTGGACAACCCATAATGGGGGGTTCATACCCGGGAAAAGCTAATTCTTCTTCTCCAAGCCATCATTAACTGTCGGTAGTTTTCTGTCTTAGAATGGTCTCTCAGCAATATATATCCCCATATATATGAGTACTGAGGGCACACATATATATTTTTGCACATACACCCACATATAATAAAAAAAGAAGCTATCATCTTGAGAGTTGGAGGCCATGGTAGGGGTGTTAGGGAGAACAGCTGGAAGGCTCTGGAAGGAGAAATGTTGTGAAGAAGTGATGTCATTCTACCTGGGGCAAGATGGAATTTCACTGTGGTTTTGATGTGCACTTATTTGATGGCTAGTTATCTAAATATACATATACATGTAATAAAGTACACAATATACAGGTTTTTTAGTTAAAATGTTTTTCATACAATATATTTTGATCATGTTTTCCCTTCCTCAACTCCTCTCAGATCCTCCCCACCTCTCTGCCATAATTTTTTTTACATGAGTGCTTTATTTATGTCCTTTTTATCTTCCCTCTCCCCGCTCCAACAACTCCAACACCTCCTGTGTCCTTTTCCAGCTCCCTCTCAGATTCATGACCTCATCTTCTTTAGTTGTTATTGTTTTGCTCATTGACTTTCGTTTGTTTTTTAAGATGAGGTTTCTGTGTGTAGTACTGGTTGCCCTGGAACTCACTATGTAGAGTAGGCTGGACTTGAACTCTCAAAGATCCACCTGCCCCTGTCTCCTGAGTGCTGGCATTAATGGTGTGTGCCACCATCACCTAGCTGCTCATTGACCTTTTCTGTTTTGTGTTTGATATCTGTCTGTTCATTCCAGTAGTCCCTTCACTGGTTGGGTTGTTTGTTTTCTTTAATTTTTTTTCTGAAACAGGGTTTCTCTGTGTAGCTTTGTGCCTTTCCTGGAACTCACTCTGTAGCCCAGGCTGGCCTACTCACAGAGATCCACCTGTCTCTGCCCCTCGCCCCCAGTGCTGGGATTAAAGGCATGTGCCACCACTGCCTGGCCTGTTTTCTTTAATTCTTAGAGTTCTTTTAACTTTATATATTCTTATATATCCTCTATCAGTTGTTATAGCTAGCAAAGATTTTGTCCTATTCTGGGGGCTTTTTCTTCACTTGATTTACTTTCCTGTGCTGTAAAGAAACTTTTTAATTATATGAGGTCATGTTTGTCAACTGTTGACATTGCTTCTCATGGGACTGGAGTCCTATTCAGAAAGTATTTCCTTTGTCTACATCTTGCTGATTTCTTTTATTTTTCTTCTAATAGTTTCAGAATGTTGGGTCCTGTATCAAGATTTCAAATCTAATTTGAGATTTCTCCAAATTCTTTATGTGGGCACTTAGTGCTATGAACTTCCTTCACACTAGCTACTCTACAGTAACTAATAGAAGCCAACTCAGCCAGGAGGAGTAGATGACAGGTAATAATCAAACTGATGGCTGAAGTCATTAAAATAGAAACAAAGAGAGCAATACAAAAAACTCAAAGAAACAAAGAGTTGGTTCATTGAGAAAATCAACAAGGTAGACAAATCCCTATTCAAACTAACCAAAAGGAAGAGAGAGAATATCCAAATTAACAAAATTAGAAATTAAATGGGGGACATAACAACAGAAACTAAGGAAATCCAGAGAACCATCAGGTCATACTTCAAAAACCTGTACTCCACAGAATTGGAAAATGAAAAGAAATGAACAATTTTCTGGATAAGTACCACATACCAAAATTAAATAAAGAGCAGATTAACAATATAAGTAGACCTATAACTCCTAAGGAAGTAGAAGCAGTCATTAAAAGTCTCACCCATACCCCCAGAAAAGCCCAGGGCCTATGGTTTCAGTACAGAATTCTACCAGAATTTCAAAAAGTGCTAATACCAATACTCCTCAAATTGTTCCAAACAATAGAAACAGAAGGAACATTGCCTAGCTCTTTTTATGAGGCTACAGTTACTTTTAAAACTAAACCACACAAAGATGTTGCAAAGAAAGAGAATTACAGACCTGTCTCCCCCATGAACTTTAATGCAAAACTACTCAGTAAAATACTTGAAAACTGCATCCAAGAACACATAAAAAAGTCATCCACTATGATCAAGTAGGCTTCATCCCAGAGATGCAGGAGTAGGTCAACATACAACAATCTGTAATATAACCCACCATATAAACAAACTGAAAGAAAAAAACCACATGATCATCTCATTAGATCCTGAAAAAAGATACTTCTGCAAAATCCAACACCTTTTTATGATAAAGGTCTTGAAGAGATTAGGGATATAAGGAACATACCTAAACATAATAAAGGCTATTTACAACCAACATCAAATGAAATGGAGAGAAACTCAAGGTTAATTCCACTAAAATCTTTAACAAGATAAGGTTGTCCACTCTCTCCATACCTATTCAACATAGTACTCAAAGTTCTAGCTGTAGCAATAAGGCAACAAAAGGAGATCAAGTGGATACAAATTGGAAAGGAAGAAGTCAAACTTTTCCTATTTGCAGATGATACGTTAGTACACATAAATTACCCCAAGAATTCTACCAGGGAACTCCTATAGCTGATAAACACCTCCAGTAATGTAGTAGGATAGAATATTGACTAAAAAAAAATCAGTAACCCTGGTATACACAAAAGATAAATGGGCCAAGAAAGAAGTCAGAGAAACATCACCCTTTACAAAACCCACAAATAATATAAAATACCTTGGGATAACTATAGGACAAATTGCTAAACAGTCTTATAAATAAAAAAATCTTGAGCCAGATATTGGGGTTAAAACCCTCAAGATCAGAAGAATAGAAAAAGCCATAGCCAACCTCACCTTACCAATGCCTCAATCTCCAAAGAGACCCACTTCCTGTACACCTGTGCCTATATGCCTTTCTGTTCTGCCATCTCATTTCCCTTCTCTGCCCAGCTACATCACTTCCTCTTCCTGCCTAGCTCTGTCACTTCCTGTCTGTCTGTACAGACCTCCAGACCTTTATGGTTAACTAGTGTTGGAATTTGAGGCATGTGCAACCACACCTGGCTCTGTTCCCAGTGTGGCCTTGAACTCACAGAGATCCAGACAGATTCCTGCCTCCTGAGTGATAGGATTAAAGGCATGTGCTACCATTGCCTGACTTCTGTGTTTAATATAGTGGCTGGCTTTTTTCTCTCATCTTCTGATAAACTTTATCAGGGTGTACAATATTTTGAAAGACACAATACATCACCACAGATAACTAATCAAATAAGTGAAAGACCTGTATGACAAGAACTTTAAGTCTTTGAAAAAAGAAATGGAAGAAGATATCAGAAAATAGAAAGATCTCCCATGCTCTTGGATAGGCAAGATCAACATAATAAAAATGTCAATCTTACTAAAAGCAATCTCCAGATCGAATGCAATTTCCATCAAAGTCCCAACACAATTCTTCACAGACCTCATAAGAACAATACTCAACTTCATAGAGAAAAACAAAAAACCCAGGATAGCTAAAACAATCCTGTACAACAAAGCAACTTCTGACATCAAGCTCTACTACAATGCTATAGTAATTAAAACAGCTCGGTATGGGCATAAAAACAGACATGTGGACCAATGGAACTGAACTGAAGACTCTGTCTTTAACCCATACACCTATGAACACCTGATTTTTGATAAAGAAGCTAAAACCATACAATGGAAAAAAGAAAGCATCTTCAACAAATGGTGCTGGCGTAACTGAATGTCAACATGTAGAAGACTACAAATAGATCCATATGTATTGCCATGCAAAAAACTCAAGTCCAAGTGGATCAAAGACCTCAACATAAATCCAGTTACACTGAACTTGATAGAAGAGAAAGTAGGAAGTAGCCTTGAACGCATTGGCACAGGAGACCACTTCCTAAATATAACACCAGTAGCACAGACACTGAGAGCAACAATAATCAGGACCTCCTGAAACTAAGAAGCTTCTGTAAGGCAAAGGACACTGTAGATAAGACAAAATGACAGCCTACAGAATGGGAAAAGATCTTCACTATCCCCACATCTGACATAGGGCTGATCTCTAAATATATAAAGAACTCAAGAAATTAGACATCAAAATACCAAACAATCCAATTTAAAAACGGGTTACAGAGGATCCTCTGAGCAAGGGACATTGAGATCATGATGGGAAAATGTATAGAGGCAACCAGCCAAACTAGTAGAAACCCATGAATTGTGTGGACCAATAGCTGAGGAGCCCTCATGGTACTGGACTAGCCCCTCTGGATAGATGAGATAGGTGCTTAGCTTGAACTATTTAGGGGACCCTCAGGCAGTGGGATCAGCATCCATTCCTGGTGCATGAGTGGGCTTTTTGGAGCATAGTGCCTATGGTGGGATACTTTGTGCAGCCTTGGTGCAGGGAAGAGGGGCTTGGACCTGTCTCAACTGAATGTACCAGGTTCTGCTGACTCCCCATGGGAGACCTTGCCTTGGAGGAAGTGGGAATGGAGGTTGGGTTGGAGGGAAGGTTGGAGGGTGGGAGGAAGGAGGAGAGGGGAATATGTCATTGATATATAAAATGAATAGAAAATCTCTTAATAATAATAAAAAATAAGAAAATTTAAAAATTGGGTACAGAGCTAAACAGAATTCTCAACAGAAGAATCTGAAATGGCTGAAAGATGTTTAAGGAATTGTTCAACATCCTTAGCCATCAGGGAAATGCTAATCAAAATGACTTTGAGATACCATCTTATACTTGTCAGAATGGCTAAGATTAAAAACACTGAGGACAACCTATGTTGGAGAGGATGTGGAGTAAGGGGAACTCTTCTCCACTGCTGGTGGGAGTGCAAACTTTTACAGCCACTTTGGAAATCAGTATGGTGGTTTCTCAGAAAATTGGGAATCAATCTACCTCAAGACCCAGTGATGCCACTCTTGGGCATATACCTAAGGAATGCTCAATCATACCACAAGGACACTTGCTCAAATATGTTTATAGCAGCATTATTTGTAATAGCCAGAACTTGGAAACAACCTAGGTGCCCCTAAACTGAAGAATGGATGAGGAAAATGTGATCCATTTACACAATGGAGTAGTACTCAGCTGTAAAAACCAATGACATAATGAAATTTGTAGGCAAATGGATAGATTTAGAAAAAAAAACATTTTGAGTGAGGTAGCCCAGACCCAGAAAGACAAGCACACTATGTTCTCTCTCATAAGTGGATATTAGATGTAAAACAAAGGATAACCAGGCTACAATCCACAGCTCCAGAGAAACTAGGTTTCAAGGATTACCCTATTATTGAGGGACACACATGGAGCTCCCCAGGAAGGAAAAATATTTAAGATCTCCTAGGTAAACTGAGAGGGGGTAGAAGGGAAGGTATGGGGGGTGGGAACAGGAGAGACCGTGATGGCTGAGTGGAGGGAGGGACAGAGAATCAGAGCAATGAAGGAGATATCTTTGTAGAGTGCTACAAAACATGTGAAGTAGGAATTCAGCTGATTATGACAAAGCTCTACCTGGAAGAGACAGCTTTTATCTGAGATACCTCACAGATTCTCTAAGAACAGACTTAAGCATCCAGACTATCTGTTTAAGACTATCTGGCAGATGTGCTAAGTAAGCTTAACTTTCTCCTTTTCCAAATCTTATCTCTAGTTTTAGATCTTTTTTAAAAAATTACCAGGTATATCTAGCTGTGATGGAAGTTGCCTAGCCAAGTTGTCTAGTGACTGAGTACACTTCTCCTGTCCTCTCAGAAAATGACGGATAGCTTGAACAGATAAGGAGCCACTGAAAAAAAGAAGGCAGTTTTATTTTTACCCGTGACTCAGTGAATTTTATGTTCTATAGGTTCTTCACATTTCAACTAAACACTTCTAAGAATATAGTTTGAGCACACAAACCTGTAGCAGGAATCTTAAATGGTCTTATTAATAAAAACAAATTCAGAGCCAGGTATTGGGGTGAATGCTGGAAGATCAGAGAAGCAGAACAAGCCACAGCTTCCTCACCTCACTATTTCCTCAGCTGATCCTCTCTCCTCAGACTGGAAGCTTCTGTGTCCTTATCCAAATGGATCTCAGCTGAACTGCTTCTCAAAAGCCTGAAAGCTTAATCAGCTCTAGTTCCTGGTTTTTCACACCTTATATACCTTTCTGCTTCCTGCCATCAGTTCCTTGGATTAAAGGCAAGAGTCACCATGCCTAGCTGTTTCCAGTATGGCCTTGAACTCAGAGATCCAGGCAGATCTCTGCCTCTGGAATGCTAGGAGTAAAGGCATGTGTGCCTCCATTTTCTGGCCTTTATATGTAGTAGCTGTTCTCTGACCTCAGATAAGTTTATTAGGGTGCACAATATTTTGAGGAACATGATACCACCATATAAACCTCCTTTGCTTAAAAATTAACCAAATTTAGCCCTTAGATGATTCATTTCCCCATTAGTCACTTTCCTTTTGGGTTGCAGATGATAGCTGACAATTACTGCTCTTTTATGTGGATTTATTGCCCCTCCTTTTGACCCTGAGGGAATTCAAGCATGGTGATCTTGCCTTAGCCAGAGCATTGCTATTACATGGGTATATAACTGTAAGCCTCAGAGAATTGAGGACAACATTTACTGGAAAACTATATGGAGAACTAGAAAGATGAGATGGAAGATGAGGAAGAGCCAGATGAGAAAAAACATGAGAAAGACCAAGATGAAGTAGAACTAAGATGAAGGAACTAAGATAGCATTTAGAGGGTACAGCAAATAAATGCAGCTAGAAATCCAGCAAGAAAGGAGCTAGGCATGAGAGCAGAATGGAAGCTGTGTAGAGAGAGAACTGATTCAGAAGAATAAAGTGAATGGACAAAGAATTTTACATATGTAGAATCATTTCATAATGTTAGATTATCAGATTGTTGTAGATTCTTCCATGGACCCTGGGAGAAGGCTATCGAGGGGCTGGACCTCAATAGTCCCAGTAAGTAGAGGAAACCATTAGGGCATTAGGGAGAAACCTGATGCTAGGAAAATCCGTAGGAATCCATAGGATAGTACTAGCTGAGACTTCTAGCAATAATGTAGAGGGTGCCTAAACTTACCTTCTCCTTTAATAGGATTAGTGACTACCTAATTGTCATCATAGAACCTACATCCAGTAAATGATGGAAGCAGATGCAGTGATCCGCAACCAAGCACCAAGCTGAACTCCTAGACTTCAGTTGAAGAGGAGAAGGGACCACAGGAGCAAGTGAGATCAAGATCATGGGGAAAACCACAGAGACAGCTGACCCAAGCTGGTGGGAGCTCATGGACTCTGGCCTGTCAGCTGGGAAACAAGCATGGGACTGAACTAGGACCTCTGAATGTGGGTAACAATTATGAGTTATGTGGCTAGATCTGTTTGGGGAGCCCCTGGCAGTGGGACCAGGACTTATCCTGGGTGCATGAAATGGCTTTTTGGAACACATTTCTTAGGGTGAAATACCTTGTTTAGTCTTAACACAGGGGGGAGGGGCTTGGTCCTGCCTCAACTTAGTATGCCAAACTCTGTTGACTCCCCAAGGGAGGTCTTACCCTCTCTGAGGAGTGGATGGGGGTGGGATGGGGAAAGGTGGAGGGTTGGAGAAGGGGAGGGAGGGGGAACTGGGATTGGTATGTAAAAAAAAAACAACTTTTTTTTAAAAAAATAAATAAATAAAAAAGAAAAAAAACCGTGTGGATTGAGCCTTTAGTATCAGAGAAACTGCAGGCCTTAGAACACCTGGTATAGGAGCAGCTAAATGCTCAGTGTATTGAAGAATCAATCAGCTTTTAGAGTTCTCCTGTATTTATTATTAAAATGAAATCTGGAAAATGGAGAATGGTAACAGATCTAAGAGCTGTTAATAAGATGATTCAGCCAATGGGCTCTCTATAGTCTGAAATTCCTTTGCCTTCTCTGTTTCCTAAAGGATGGCCTCTTATAGCTATTGATTTAAAAGATTGTTTCTTTACTATACCTTTAAAAGAAAAAGACAGAGAAACATTTGCCTTCATGGTGCCTACATATAATAATTCTCAGCCTGTTAAGAGATATCAATGGAAGAACCCCCGCCCAGGGAATGTTAAACAGCCCATTCTATGCCAATATTTTCTAAGTCATTCATTGAAAATGATATGCAGGCAATTTCCAAGTCTATAATTTACCATTACACAAGCAGCAACTTACTAGCTGATTCAAATATAAATACTTTAGAAAGAATGTTTGAAGAAGTAACGAAAAATTTGCCTTGTTGGGGATTACAAATTACTCCTGAAAAAATACAAAGGGGAGATTCTATTAATTATTTAGGATATAAAATAGGTCTACAAAAAGTTAGACCCCAAAAGGTGCAAATTAGGAGAGAACAATTGTGGACTCCTAATGACTTTCAAAGATATTTAGGAGAAAATTGCTCTTCTATGGCCCACTATTGAAGTAGAAAATCAAGAACTGATTTTCAGTTTTTCAAAACCTTAAATGGTGACAAGGACTTAAGTATTCCAAGAGAACTATCAGCTGAAGTTGAGAGAGAATTGGCTTTGGTGGAAAAGAAATTACAGGATGCACATGTGGATTGTTTGAATCCAGAGCTTGATTGCATTATGGTTATTTTACCCTCTATACATTTTCCTACACAAATATTAATGTAGATGGAAGATATTATCTTAGAATGGATCTTTTTACCACATAAACAGTAAAATTGATTCTAAAAGGAAAATTGAGACTTCATCAGCTAGCGGGAATATACAGAAATTGTAGTACCTTTCATTAATGATGAAATTGACAAATTATGGGCAGAAATAAAACCCTGGTAAAGAGCTTGCTGTAATTTTTTGGGGACAGGTTAACAACAAATATCCTAAGAGCAAGATAATTCAATTTATAAAGAGAACTAATTGGATCCCTCCTCACATTGTATGGGAAGCACCAATTTCTGGAGCTCCCACATTTTATACTGATGCAAATAAATCAGGAATGGCAGGTTAAAAATTAGAAAATTTAAGTGGCTCAAAGCCCTTATGTTTCTGTCCAAAAGTCAGAATTGTATGCTATTCTGATGGTATTAATGGATTTTATGGAACCTCTTAACATAGTTACTGACTCTCAGTATGCAGAAAGAGTTGTTTTACACATTGAAATAGCTGAATTTATTCCTTATGAGTCACAATTAACTTCATTATTTATTCAGTTACAAGAAATAATAAGGAGTAGGAATCATTCAATTCCACATGGGTCTGCCAGGCCCTATAGCACAAAGTAATGATGAAGTTGATCAACTATTAATATGAAATGTTCTGGAGACCTCATAATTTTATAAAAAGCATCATGTCAATAGCAAGGGTTTGAAAAAGAATTTTTCCATCACTTGACAACAAGCCAAGGAAATTATAAGGAAATATCCTATTTGTACTTTATACAACCAAGCTCCACTACCTGCAGGAAGTAACACAAAGGGTACTCAAAGGAATTAATCTGGCAGATGAATGTGTTTCATTTTGTAGAATTTGGAAAATTAAAATATGTACACCACACCATTGATACCTATTCAGGATTCTAATGAGTGACTGTTTTGAGTTCTGAAAAGATGGATTCTGTAATCACACATTTGCTGGAAGTTATGGCCATCAAGGGTATACCTGTACAAATTAAGACTGACAATGCTCCAGGATATGTCTCTGGTAAAATGAAACCATTGTTTGCTTATTACAATATAAAGCACATTACAGTTATATAACATAATACTACAGGCCAAGCAGTGATAGAAAGATCAAATTGAACTCTAAAGGATATGCTAAGTGAACAGAAAGGGGTAATAAAGACACTCAGAAATAGATTGCATAATGCTTTATTAACTTTGAATTTCCTAAATGCTAATGAGAAAGGAACAATGGCTGTAGAGAGACATTGTATAATATATATATATATATATATATATATATATATATATATATATATATATATATACACACTACGGAATGAAATCAGCTTATACACTTTAAAGATGCACTGAACTCAGAATGGAAACCAGGATATGTGTTATGTTGGAGGAGAGATTTTGCTTTTATTTCCTGAGGAGAATAAATGCTATAGATACCATCAAAATTGATAGAGGTTCGATTTGAATAAGAGAGACCTCTTAATTAGAAGAGGTGATAGTTCATCAATTGCCATGACAATTCAATTTAAATTAACTTTAAGACTAACATATGCTTCTCATTTGATCATATATAACTTGCCAAAAGGGAACCTCACCAAAGTTAGGTAGGGTTGGGGCAGGGTTTTGTTTTTGTTTTTCAGGAGAATGAAGGCATCCAGCTAAGGAATCTGAAGACCACTGGACAAATGAGACATCTGAAGAAAAAGGACAAATCATCCAGAAAAAATGTACCAAGAAAAAGAGTAAATTGGCCTATTGGTCTATCACATTTCTAACAGGATGAAATGTCATAAATCTTCCCAAATGTTTGTTTCTGCTTTAATCTACAGACATATAATGCAAATTGTCTTTTTGTAGTCCCAGTTCAATTAAAAATTAAAACTGGCTTTGGAGTTGGAGTGTTGCTCTCTCCTTCTCTAAACCCAAGCATGCTTGTGAAAGGAAAATCCAAAATCTCTGTCTCATGTCAAAAAAGCCACCTGACATGGGACAGAAGAAAAACAAAAAATTAAGGACTATTTTATTGCAACTAATTTCATAGTCCTTTTTAAATATCTTAACTCTTTGGAGCTTTCCTTAAACTATTAATATTGTCCCAAAACTTATATATATATATATATATATATATATATATATATATATATATATATAACTTTTTATCATGATATTAATGGTCATAGAGAATACTAACTAATTCTAGAAAAAGGCTTCATCTAGGTTCTTGTACATGATTTCAGGTTTGAATCTCTATCAGGTAGCTAGGAATTAAGTTTTGTACTTTGGATGTACATAACAAATATTGATACATTAACCTCTTTGAGATCTCTGCATGTGATGTTTAAAATGCTTAAGTTTTCTGCAATGAACCATGATCATGCCTAACAGTTGAGGTTTCCAAAAGGGTGATGGGGCCCCACAACAATGATTCCATGTGGACTATGATAATGCCACTAAGCTGACAAACACAATCCAAAGATCAACTTTGGACTACAAACTGCTCAGGACAGTTTTGAGGTGGCTAGCTGAGATGATGCAGCCTCATAGACTACTTTAGCCAGAACTTGAGACAAGCCCTGTACTTTCTTATTATGCAGAGACCAGACAACAAATAATGCAGCTACCTTTCCCAGGACTTGATAATTAACCCCAATTTTTCTTTTCAGGATCCCCTAAAGATGCTGTCACACCCAGCAGGAAGTAAATTTAAGGACACAATGCCCATAATCCCAAGAGGTGGGGTAGGCAGGTTTTGGTTGTTCAGTGGATTATGGATACTTGTCATTGTTTAGGGTGATTGATTACAAGTTGCATTGGTAATGGTCAGGAAAAAAGCTGAACAAAGGAGATTAGATTCAGGGTTATTGTTTGAAAAAAAGAAAGAAAAATAAAAAAGGGGATGCAGATATGATAGGATAAAAGGGTAGATTATTGAATCTACTCTGGAAAAAATAAGATATAGAAATGATAGGATAAAGGATAGATTATTGAATCTATTTTGGAAAAGAAAAAAGGGAGGATTTGGATATGATAAGATAAAAAGGTAGATTATTGAATCTATTTTTTAAAAGCAACTACTAGTTTTTTGTTTTGTTTGTTTGAGACAGGGTTTCTCTGTGTTGTTTTGGTGCCTGTCCTGGATCTTGCTCTTTAGATGAGGCTGCCCTCAAACTCACAGAGATCTACCTGGCTCTGCCTACCAAGTGCTGGGATTAAAGGTGTGCACTACTGCCACCCAGCCACAACTAATAGTTTTAAATATTTTACATTGGATTGGATTTTTGTATATTGTATACAAATTTTGTATATTGACACAAATTTGAGATAATTTTTGTTAGAACATATTGTATATATATTTTTAATCTTGTTCAAGGTATTGTACCTATGCAACTCATTTAGCAATATAATGCAAATTTCTAGTCCTTAAAAGTTATTATTACAAACTAATTAGGATATATAGAAATGCAAGTTAGTAGTTAGTTATTACAATCAAACTTGCAGTCATGTTAGATATGTTTTCATTGTCAAACAGATATATTTTAGATAGGTCATCTTCAGACACTTCAGAGATCTACAGAATATGGTATTTAAGATGTTTTAATATCATAGGTTCTGTTTTTTTTAAATGAAAACGAGACATGTCTGTTCTTTGCAGCACCAATCTACTTCAGAGAAGATGATGGGCATTGAAGAAACTCCATATGGAGTTTACTTTCTTTGTGGCAAAAATTAGCACTGGGCAAGAATATGCCCTTGCCTTTACTGCTGACAGTATGCTGTCAAAAAGAACAAGCAGGACACAAAAGAAAGGACTGCTGAACTTTGCCAAGACAAGGTAGGTCAGCCATTCTAGAAAATCCTGCTTCACAGAAAATTCTGTCAGATATGCTAGGCCTGTAGGCTGAAGATGGATGCCCCAATGTTGCAGAGGAACCATGGTGACTGTCTAGGTAGCCAGCCATTTCTGTCATTTCTCACAATTTTGGAAGTTGCTTGTTTACATTTCCTTCTTATTCAGTTAATATTATTTCCTTCTCAAATCTCTGGAGTTGAAGACTAGTTCTCCTTGTTATCAAATTCAGGAAAGAATCTGACTAAAGAAGTATAAAGTGTACAAATTTCAGAGATATCAAAAGATAATTTTTGGCCAGGTGGTGGTGGTGCACGCTTTTAATCCCAGCACTTGGGAGGCAGAGTCAGGCAGATCTCTGTGAGTTCGAGGCCAGCCTGGTCTACCAAGTGAGTTCCAGGAAAGGCGCAAAGCTACACAGAGAAACCCTGTCTCGAAAAACCAAAAAAAAAAAAGAAAAGATAATTTTCAGTTGGTAGTACAAGTTAGGATAGAAAGTGAATTCAGTACACTTTGGACTCACCAAAATAGGGTAAATAATGGAGTATTTTCTCTGAATTTGTCAAGTGGTAATAGACTAGATATTATTGATGTAATTATTGCTTATATATTATATATAGTTATTGTATTTATTGTATATAGTTTTCCTTATATTAGTTACAATATCTTTTTTTATTTTAGACAAAAGGGGAGATGTGGTAATATTTGTGTGTGCTCTAACAAATAAAGCTTGCCTGAAGATTAGAGGGCAAAGCCTGCCACTAGTTAGCCATAGAGGCCAGGCAGTGGTGGCATACACCTTTAATCGTAGAACTTGGGAGGTTGAGACAGGAGTTGATACGGCTGGGTGGAGAAAAGGAATATAAGGCAGGAGGAGACAGGAGCTCAGATCCTTGCGGCTAAGGAGTTGGTGAGGTGCAAGGTGGCTGTGGGTTGTTCCTTTGTCTCTCTGATCTTTCAGCATTTACCCTGATATCTGGCTCTGGGTTTTTATTAAGGTCTGCGGCGAGCTCCTCGACCAGCGAGGAAGAACGACCACCATTCGAGGATTCTTCTCAGATCACACTTTATTGGAGCGCCTCTTGATTAAGGGAGAGCGGGAGGTGAGGGGCCCCAAGAACCAAAAGGCAGCTGCTTATATAGGGAACCAAGCGAACGGGTCAATCTGTGATTGGATCCCGCCAGAATGCAAGCACGGGGAGCCACGGGATAGGCTGAGGACATAAGGCCAAATTACCATATACGCGCATGCACAAACCTCGAGGCGCGCAGCCCAGCAAGCACAGCCAAATATGGAGTTGTTTACAGCAAAGCTGTCAGGAAGTCGGCGCCATCTTAGAATGGTAGCTCCCTACAAAGGTCAATTAGAATATATGATATAGCTGACTTTTAGTGTATCTGGAAAGTTTCTCTGGTCCCGCCAAGTCCCCACAGACCTGTGGCATGCTTGTAAAATAATCACTCAGAAGCTTATATTAATTACAACTGCTTGCCCATTAGCTCAGGCTTAATACTGACTAGCTGTTAAACTTAAATTAACCCATAATTCTTATTTATGTTTAGCCACATGGTTTGGTACCTTTTCTCAGTTCTGTCTTGTCACATTGCTTCCTTGTGTGTGGCTGGTGAATCCTGACTCAGCTTTTCCTCTTCCCAGCATTTATCTCATCTCTCACCCCACCTATACTTCCTGTCTGGCTACAGGCCAATCAGCATTTTATTTATCAACCAATCAGAGCAACACATATTCACAGCATACAGAAAGATATCCCACAGCGCTTCCCCTTTTCTGTCTAATCAAAAAAGAAGATTTTAACTTTAACATAGTAAAATTCCATATAACAATTATCAATCAAGAATTACAGTTATAATATCTAGTCTATTTGTATTTTGCAAAATTAAAGAAAATATTCTATCATCTATCCTATATTCCTGAGTATAAAGTTACATATCTAATTTATTTTTTATCATAAGCAAGGAAACTATTTAGTCTTTGACTACATCAAAGACCCCAGAGGAATATAATATTACCTAGGTAAACAGGAAATGCATTGTAAGCCACTTCCAAAATTCTGGAGATGAGAGAGACAGCTGCCTGCCTAGACAGTCATCCAAAGTTGCCCTGTAATGTTGGGGCATCCATATTCAGGCAATAGGCCTAAAGATTTTTAGTCACTTCTCCCTGTGTCCTGTAAAATGTCTGGCAGTTTCTTCTGTGAAGCAGGAACGTGAAGGACCATCTTGCTTTGCAAAGTTCAGTGGTCACCTTCCTATGGGTCCTGCTTGTCTAGTTTATATAACATATTATCAGCAGTCCAGGCAAAAGCAGTTTCTTGCCCAAATGGCCATTTTTGCAGAGAAGAAGATAAACTCCATATAGAGTGTCTTTGATGCCCATCTTTCTCTTTGAAGCAAATCAGTGCTGCCAGGAGCAGATGTGTTTCACTGTCCAGAAAGTCTAAGTTTTTAAAACATTTTAAATGCCATATTCTGTGGGTCTTTGAGGTGTTTGAAGATTACCTACCTAATTGAATTATGTATATCTAGAAAACTTAACTAACATGACTATATGTTTGACTATCATAGAAGACTAATTATTAATCTGTATTTCTTAATTGTCCATTACAATTTAAATGAGTTACATAAACATAATACCTTAAATGAGAGTAGAAATATATGTTCTATATAACAAAACTAACTTTAAATTTGTATCAGTAAACTAAAATCCATTGCAATGTAAAACATTTAAAATAAGTCATTACTCTTTAAAAGTAGATTATATAATCTACCCTTTTATCCTTTCATATCTATATGCTAGCCTCCTTTTTTGACCATTTTTGAATTTTCTTTTGACAGTGCTAATGCAAAAATGGAGGAGTAAGTATCAATAATCACATGGATATATTTTTGGC
This sequence comes from Onychomys torridus, assembly GCF_903995425.1. NCBI lineage: Eukaryota > Metazoa > Chordata > Mammalia > Rodentia > Cricetidae > Onychomys > Onychomys torridus. Next base: position 7,560,524 of record NC_050443.1, read on the forward strand.
ATCCAAAAGAGGGAACATGAGTAACATCCATCAGTCAAAGGGGGTGCAGTCCTCCAGGATTTGCAACTGTGGGCTGTAAAGGACCTAGTGGGAGGAGTGGTCCACAGGAGGAACAGCTGTGAACTCAATGCTTGCAAGTGACTTTTCTTAAATCTGGAAACAATTTGTAGAGGGAGGAAGCAGAGTTATGAAAGTGAGCATGTTACTTGGTATAGTGGTGAGAGCCTGAGGGCAGACACAGCTTTAACCACCAATGAATTTTCCTCTGGAATTACTCCAGGGAGGTTCTGGTAGGAGAGGATATGTTGTATATAGAAAAGAGAAGATCGTTACTCCATAACATCTTGGAGCTGAGTCATAGCCATAAAAAGTGGGCCCTCTGTTGGTTTTCATGTAGCATGGGGCAAGGATTTTTAGCACATTAGCAGCATACTCACTACCACTAAAAATATTGAGAGGCTCCTGATAGTCCTGGATGGAGATGGCCAAGAGTTCCCTGAGCTGAACTGATCCTTTATAGGACTGAGTGTACACCTGCGGTTTGTTTCTTATTAAATGTGAAATAGAGCCAGATTTTGTCTTGGATGCATCCATGAACCCTGAATCTGCATCTGGGATGGGGGCAGAACTGAGAAGACTAATATGTAGGTTTGACAATTGTGGCAAAATAGACAAAACCTTGGATAATGGTTATCAATCTGACCACGGAACATCAATGGAAAAATTTGTGCTGCGGGATTAGAGGAGAAATTCCAAGTTAATAGGTCCTGTGATATGGAAAGTATAATTTGATCTGGGTCTTTTCCTAATATTAACTGGGAGGTCTTACGAATTTTGAGAGCCAATGTAAAAATATCATCTATGAACAGAGTAATTGTAGGAGTGGAGGACTATGCTAAATGTACCCAGTAAACTATCTGATCAGGGGTTGATATATAGCCCTGATGAGTAATCCAAATGTGAGCACGATCAATCCCCAGATTGATCCCCAATTTATATGAATTGTCAGGTTTAAGCCTGCCTTAACTATTCCTAGGCATTTTTTGAGCCTCCTCTGTGATAGTCAGGAGTTCCTCAGGCCTCTTTGTACTGCACAAAAGCACGAAGAGATGGCTCAATTGGCCAGTGGTAACAGGAAGGCAAGGTTTCCCAAAAGATCTATGTGGATGATAAAGTTGGGGGAGTTAGGAATTTGAATTGTAGCTTTTGTGGCTTTAGTGTATTATTATTTATGGTGTGTCCCAGAAATATATAAGGCTCCTGACATTGCACCTTTTCAGCATCTACCTGTGCTCCTTTTTAAAAGCAGGACTTTTGTAATCTTTGTCAGAAAGTTTTTTGAAATGGTCTGCATTAGTCTTGTCCAGTTTGAATGTCATTCATGTAATGGACAATGTAAGCATCTTTAGCTACTGGTTTTAATGCCTTCCATACATAAAGTTGACAAATTCTTGGACTATTTTCCGTGCTCTGTGGGAGCACCCTCCAATGGTATCTCTGTTGTTCTCGGCTGAGATTGGGGAAGTGAATCTTTGCTTGTCATCAGGATGTAGAGGGATGGAGAAAAAGCAGTCCTTATGTCGGCAGTTATTATATAATAATTATTGGGAATGGCTGAGAGCAGGGAGCTCGGCCTGAGTAGCCCCCATGGCCTGTATGAATGCATTATTGACCTTAAATCATGGAGAAAACTGAATTTGCCTGATTTTTTTTCTTTAGAACAAAAACTAGAGAGTTCCAGAGGGTAGTAGATTGTTCAATGTGTCCCATCTCTAGTTGTTTCTTAACTAGATTTTGTAATGTTTGGAATTTTCCCCCCATGATTGGTCACTAATCTACCCAAATTGGGCTGTTGGAGTTCTCAGAAAGTTTTAGGGGGAAAAGAAGCTCCTTAGTATCAGTGGCCATTAGAATTGGGGGTAACCTTTTATCCCGAGCTTATCATGTATTATGCAATCATCATAAAAGTCTTTATTGTTAGTGGTGACTACCACATCCATATTGTCCAAAAGATTTCTTTTCCATAGGCCAATGGGGAGGTCTAGAAAAACTTGGGGGGTAATTGTCCTCATTATCTACCCATATTACCTGTGTAAACACCTGCCCGGATGATGACTGTTCTCCAACACTATAGGGCCAGGGTGGAGTTTCCAGGAGGCAGATATTTCCTCCTTCTTCAAACCTGTTCTTTCCATACCCATGTCAATAATGCCTCCAAATATGGCACCACTTATTTTAAGTCTCATTCTTGCTTGGTGGGTCCCTATGGGAATGGCCTAAAGTATTTAAGGGGTTTCCCTTACTTCCAGGTCTGGGGGTTTACCCATTGGAAGTTTAAAGGGTGTCCATCTTTAGTGGTTTTTAGGTCTACAACCTCTAGCCCAGTGGAATCCTTTTTTACATTTAGGGCAAACCAATGGAGGCCTCTTCCCCCACAGCATTCTGAGTTTTATTTGGGCATTGCTTTGCAAAATATCCCTGACCTCTACATACCCAGCAGCTATTTTTTGGACCCAAAGCCTCATTTGTCTTAAGGTGTGTCGCTAAAGCAACTGCAAGAGCCTCTGCTTGGTTAGAAGCAGTATCTAAATCCCTCATAGCATGTATCCAGTCCTTGGGCTCACCATTTTTAATCGGGCAACAGCTTTTTTTTTTTGCCTCAGTAGTGGTTCCATCCCAAATCAGTTTCTTGCTAGAGCTTCACCGGCCCCCAGGTAGCGTTTTACCGTCTCATGCACCTGGTAGACAGAATCTGCGAGATGCTCTTTGGATTTTTGCCTTAGTCCTGAAAGCGGAACAGCAGCCCCTTCGGTGGTGTGTTTAATTGCTTTTGTAGCTCAAAGCCGCACTTGGTCAAAGTAGTTAGGCAGTCCTTGCTTCCGTGCAGCGGGTGAAGCATATACTCCCTCACCTTGTAAGGCGTGGGGTGTGGGGTGGTAGTGGAACATTTCTAGCAACATTTCCCTGTTTGAGAATTTCTCCCTCATCATAAAATACGGCTTTCCATCGGAGGAATTTCCCTCCCGAGAGGACAGCTCTCATTACAGTCCTGAGGGGTGTTTAGTGTAGTGGTCCTGTATTCCAACAGCCAAGTAACAAAAGGAGAACGCAGCCCATTCTCCACGACGGACTGTGTAAGGTCTCCATATTATGTCGTTTCCATCTTTGCTGTCCCCTTGTTTTTGGGGGGAGAATCACTGGAAGTAATTGTGGAAACTCTGAAGGAGGGTTTATCATCGCATTGTAAAGGGGAAGCATGGAGGAGGAAGCAGAGGGTGCCAAGAGTTCAATGAGTTTCTTTGTCCAAGGATTAGGTGTCACTGTTGGGGGTGATGAAAAGCCGCCCATTTGGGCTTTCGGTTTTTGATTGTGCATGGGTAGAAGCCATTGCAAGTTGATTTTTAGCACTTTGAGTGGGATACAGGGGGGTGGGGGGGGGTTGGGAGTGTGTCCTCTTCCGTATCTGATCCATAATTAGACAGTTGTTCTAGGGCAGGGTAGATAGAAGATACTCTTGGTTTGTCCACGTTTTCTTTTACAGAGTTGGACAAAGAGGTGGGCTGTGGTTTCAATTCGCCTGCGTTTTTTACAGAGTCCCACAAAGAAGAGGACAAAGAATTGGGTGGTGTCTCCAGATCTCCTGGGCCTCCACCACCAAGCTAAGAATAGAAAAAACAAACAGACAAACAAACAAACAAAAAATTCCAAGCAAATCAGTTCCTTTAAGGCAATTGATGGCTGCGATGATGGGGAAGAAATAAGGAGGAGGGTCTTCTCCCTCGTGTTGTTGGGCGAGCAGTGCTACCCATTCCTAACCTAAGTATTCCTGTCCCATACTTGTCCAGCAAGTATCCAGGGACAAAGGTCTAGCACCTTATCATAGAATTTATTAAGCTGTCGGAGAAAGAAAGCTTCCCACTCTAGAATCTGTTTCAACACGTTCAATTGCGTTTGTTTTCTATGAGAGGAAGTACTGCCCATATTGGCTAGAGATCCACTCACCCGACTTTTCTTCTTGGGGGTTCCTTTTTAGGGCACCATGTCACCATGGCCCCTGGTAGCAAGCAGGCCTTCCACTGTTGTACCCCTGCGGTAAACTCCCCAGATACCACCAAGGAGCCAGTTTTGGATGCAAGCACACAACCTGGGCTGCCGCCTAGCAGAGAAGGCCGCTCAGGGGTTGGCGGGTTTTTAAAGTAAAATCCACAAGCCAGGAATTACATGCCTTGGTATTTTTGGATTGGGTAAAAGAGATATTGGGGCAAAGTGATTTTTTGAAACTATTTTGTTCAGTGCGAAACTACAGTTGAAATTATTGAGTTAGACTTTTGGCGTGGAACCACAACCTGTTGACTGGTTTATCTGGATATCTGCAAGGGCCATAAACCGCAGACAGAATGTCTGCAGGGGTATCTAGATCTTATTAAACTTTATTGCCCTGTTTCTTGATTGACTGCTTCTAGGGTGTCTGTTCGAGTTGTCATGGCCCATTCCTGAGATTCTTCCTGGAACTGAGTGACAGCCTGGTCACCAAGTGGTCTAAGATGGTGGCCCTTCCTTAAGATGGAGTCTGTAAAGTCAAGCCTAGGCCTTCATATTGCCTTTACACCACATCATCCCAGTCTTCACTGCGTCCATCATGACCCCAGGTGGCAAGCAGGCCTCCCACATTGGCCTACTACTTACCACCTTTATTTCTTCCCTTTGCCTCCTTCCACAGCATATGAGCCATTCTTCTCTTTCTTTCCCATTTCTCCACCATATATTAGCTCATCATGGGGCCTATGGATGTCTTCCCACCAGCCTGGGGCCTTTGGGTGGATAGCATTCATCTGAGCAGAATTCCTTTTCCATCTTTTTACCCTGAGGTGTCTATCATTTTGGTGAGGTTTGGTTCTTGAAAGCAGCAGAAAGATGGATTATGTTTCCTAATCCAGTCTGTTAGTTTGTGTCTTTATATTGGGGAATTGAGACCATTAATGTTGATAGTTATCAGTGAGCAGTGTTTCCTGAGTTCTGGTTTTTTGCTGTTATGATGTGCCTCCCAACTCCAGTTTTGATTACTGAACTGGGATTATTTATTCCTTGTGTCTTTTTGGGTGAATCTATGTTGAAGTTTTCTTTCTACTGCCTTCTATAGAGCTTGATTGGTAGGAAGAAATTGTTTGAATTTGGCTTATTGGGGAACGTTTTTCTTTCTCTGGCTATTGTGATTGATAGCTTTACTGGGTACAGTAGTCTGGGCTGACATCTGTGGTCTTAGTGTTTGTAGACCTTCTGGTTTTTAGAATCTCCATTGAGAAGATGGATGTTATTCTAATAGGTTGCCTTTATATGTAATTAGTCTTCTCCTCTTCCAACTTTTAGTATTCTTTATTTGTCCTGTACACTTAGTGTTTTGTTTATGTGCTGTGGGGAATACCTTTTTCTGGTTTAGTATATTTGGTGTTTTGTCCTTCTTTAGATTGGAGAAATTTTCTTCTATGATTTTGTTAAATATATTTTCTGTACCTTTAACTTGGGTTTCTTCTCCTTTCCCTGTCTCTATTATTCACAGACTTAGCTTTTCACAGTGTTCTAGATTTCCTGGATGTTTTATGCCTGTATTTTTAAAAGATTTAACATTTTCTTTGACTGAACCATCCATTTCTTCTATCTTGTCTTCAACACCTGAGACTTTGTCTTTCCTCTCTTTCCTGTCTTGTACTCTGTTGGTGAGGTTTACCTTTAAAGTTTTTGTTAGAAATCCTAAATTTTTTGTTTCCAGTTTTATATAAGTTTGAATTTTCTTTAGTGATTCTACTTCTACTTCCATAGCAGACATAAATGCAGGTGGGCTAGAAGGAAAGGCTAAGGGGTGAGTGGGAAAGAGCTACACTGGGTCTGCCAGGTAATCTAGTTTCAGGTTATTGTGATTGGGATTTTCTCTAGGTTTTTCAGCATTCTTGTTACTCCTACATATAAAAGTTGCTAACTTTTGTTTCTTGATATTGTATCTTACTACTTTGATGAAAGTTGTTAGAAACAAAGAGGTTCCTGGTAACATTATTAAGGTATTTTAGTTATAAATTTATGTCATCTGTAAATAGGAATAATTTGCCTTCTCTTCTATTTGTATCTTTTTAAAAAATTTCTTCCTTATGTCTTATTACTCTGGCTTAGACTTCAATCACTATATCCAGTAAGAGCTGAGTGATCATCCTTGGCTCATTCCTGATATTACTGTTATCATCATCATCATCATCATCACCACCACCACCATCATCATCACCACCACCACCATCATCATCATCACCATCATCATCATCATCATCATCACCATCATCATCATCATCACCATCATCATCATCATCACCATCATCATCATCATCATCATCACCACCACCACCATCATCATCACCACCACCATCATCATCATCACCACCACCACCATCATCACCACCACCACCATCATCATCATCATCATCACCATCATGACATTTTTCTTTCTTTCTTTCTTTCTTTCTTTCTTTCTTTCTTTCTTTCTTTCTTTCTTTCTTTCTTTCTTTTTTCCTTTTTGTGTAGCTTTGGCTGTACTGGAACACACTATGTAGACCAGGCTGGTCTTGAACTCACAAAGACCCACCTGTCTCTGCTTCCCAAGTGCTGAGAATAAAAGTATATACTACTATGCCTGGCATTCATTCCTGATTTTAGAGGGAATGTTTTTTTTTTTTTCTGATTATCTTTTTCCCCTCTGTTTTCTTTTTTGGTTTTTCGAGACAGAATTTCATCATTATTATTATTATTATTATTATTATTATTATTATTATATTTGTGTTTTAATTTTACATATCAGCCATGGGATCCCCTGTCCTCCCCGCTCCCACACCCACACCCACTTTCCCCTCATACACTCCCCTCCATTCCCACCTCCTCCAGAGCTAAGACTCCCCTGGGGATTCATTTAAACCTGGTGGATTCAGTACAGGCAGGTCCAATCCCTCCTTCCAGGCTGAGCAAAGTGTCCCTGTGTAAGCCCAAGGTTCCAAACAGCCAGCTCATGCACTAAGGACAGGTCCTGGTCCCACAGGCTGGGTGCCTCCCAAACAGTTTAAGCTATTCAATTGTCTCACCTATCCAGAGGGCCTGGTCCAGCTGGGAGCTCCACAGCCTTTGGTTCATAATTCATGTGCTTCCATTCATTTGGCTATTTGTCCCTGTGCTTTTTCTAATCTTGGTCTCAACAATTCATGCTCTTACAGTCCCTCCTCTTTCTCGACAGTTGGACACCTGGAGCTCCACCTGGGGCCTGGCTGAGGATCTCTGCATCCACTTCTATCAGTTATTGGATGAGAGTCCCAGCACGACTGTTAGGGTGTTTAGCCATCTGATCACCAGACTAGGTCAGATCAGGCTTTCTCTCGACCATTGCCAGCAGTCTACAGAGGATGTATCATTGTGGATTTCTGGGGACCTCTCCAGGACTCTGCCTATTCCTGTTCTCATGGGGTCTTCATTTATCATGGTCTGTTATTCCTTGTTCTCCCTTTCTATTCTTGATCCAGCTGGGATCTCCTGCTCCCCTAAGCTTTCTTTCCCTCAATACTTGCCCTTTATTACTCCCACTGTCGTTTAGGTTGTTCAAGTAGATCTCATCCATTTCTCTGTCATTGAGTGATCCCTGTGCCTTTCCTAGGGTCTTGTTTTCTAGGTAGCCCCCCTGGAGTTGTGTAGCAGTCTAGTCATCTTTGTTTTACATCTAGTATCCTCCTATGAGTGAGTACATACCATGTTTGTTCTTCTGAGTCTGGGTTACCTCACTCAGGATGATTTTTTTCTAGATCCATCCATTTGCCTGCAAATCTCATGATGCCATTGTTTTTCTCTGCTGAGTAGTACTCCATTGTGTATATCTACCATATTTTCTTTATCCTTTCTTCAGTTGAAGGGCATCTAGGTTGTTTCCTGGTTCTGGCTATTACAAACAATGCTGATATGAACATAGCTGAGCAAATGCCCTTGTGGTATGATTGAGCATTCCTTGGGTATATGCCCAAGAGTGCTACAGCTGGGACTTGGGAGAGATGGATTCCCAATTTTCTAAGGAAATGCCACATTGATTTCCAAAGTGGATGTACAAGCTTGCATTCCCACAGGCAGTGGAGAAGAGTTCCCCTTGCTCCACATCCTCTCCAGCATGAGCTGTCTTCTGTGTTTTTGATCTTAGCCACTCTGATGGGTGTAAGGTGGTATCTCAGAGTTGTTTTGATTTGCATTTCCCGGATAATTAGGGATGTTGAGCAATTCCTTAAATGTCTTTCAGCCATTTGAACTTCCTCTGTGGAGAATTCTCTGTTTAGTTCTATAGCCCATTTCTTAATTGGACTGTTGGGCATTTTGATGTCTAATTTCTTGAGTTCTTTATATATTCTGGATATCAGCCCTCTGTCAGATGTGGGTTTGGTGAAGACCTTTTCCCATTCTGTAGGCTGTCGCTTTGTTTTGTTGACCGTGTCCTTTGCTCTACAAAAGCTTCTCAGTTTCAACAGGTCCCACTGATTGATTGTTTCTCTCAGTGTCTGTGCTACTGGTGTTATATTTAGAAAGTGATCTCCAGTGCCAATGCGTTCAAGAGTACTTCCTACTTTCCTTTCTACCAGGTTCAGAGTAACTGGACTTATGTTGAGGTCTTTGATCTACTTGGACTTAAGTTTTGTGCAAGGTGACAGATATGGATCTATTTGCATCCTTCTACACATTGACATCCATTATTCCAGCACCATTTGTTGAAGATGTTTTCTTTTTTCCATTGTACATTTTTGGCTTCTTTGTCAAAAATTATATGTTTATAGGTATGCGGGTTAATGTCAGGTCTTCAATTCGATTCCATTGGTCCACATGTCGGTTTTTATGCCAGTACCAATCTATTTTTATTACGGTAGCTCTATAGTAGAGCTTGAGGTCGGGGATTGTGATGCCTCCAGAGGTTGTTTTATTGTACAGGATTCTTTTGGCTATCCTGGGTTTTTTGTTTTCCATATGAAGTTGAGTATTATTCTTTCCAGATCTGTGAAGAATTGTGTTGCTAATTTGATGGGGATTGCATTGAATCTGTAGATTGCATTTGGTAAGATCATCATTTTTACTATGTTAATCCTGCCTATCTATGAGCATGGGGGGTCTTTCCATTTTCTGACATCTTCTTCAATTTTTTTTCAGAGACTTAAAATTCTTGTCATATAGGTCCTTCACATGCTTAGTCAGAGTAACCCCAAGGTATTTTATATCATTTGTGGCTATTGTAAAGGGTGATGTATCTCTGATTTCCTTCTCAGACTGTTTGTCTATTGTATATAGGAGGGCTACTGAATTTTTTTAGTTTGTCTTGTATCCTGTTATATTGCTGAAGGTTTTTATTAGCTGTATCAGTTAGTTCCTTGGTTGAATTTTTGGGGTCACTCATGTATACTATCATATCATCTGCAAATAGGAAAGGCTTGACTTCTTCCTTTCCAATTTGTATCCCCTTAATCTCCTTATGTTGTCTTATAGCTCTGGCTAGAACTTCAAGTACTATATTGAATAAGTATGGGGAGAGGGGACAGCCTTGCCTTGATTTTAGTGGTATTGCTTTGAGTTTCTCTCCATTTAATTTGATGTTGGCTGTTGGCTTGCTGTAGATTGCCTTTATTGTGTTTAGGTATGTTCCCTGTATTCCTGATCGCTGCAAGACCTTTATCATGAAGGGGTGTTGGATTTTGTCAAATGCCTTTTCTGCATCTAGTGAGATGATCATGTGGTTTTTTTCTTTGAGTTTGTTTATATGGTGTATTACATTGACGGACTTTCATATGTTGAACCACCCTTGCATCCCTGGGATGAAGCGTACTTGATCATGGTGGATAATTGTTTTGATGTGTTCTTGGAGTCTGTTTGCCAGAATTTTATTGAGTATTTTTGCATCACTGTTCATGAGGGAGATCGGTCTGTAGTTCTCTTTCATTGTTGCATCTTTGTTTGGTTTAGGAATAAGGGTAATTGTATCCTCATAGAAGAAGTTTGGTAATATTCCTTCTGCTTCTATTTTGTGGAATGCTGTGGATATGGCTCTGTGTAAATAAAGTTCTGATTGGCCAGTGGCCAGGCAGGAAGTATAGGCGGGACAAGAGAGAAGAGGATTCTGGGAAGTAGAAGGCTGGAGAGACACTGCCAGCCGCCGCCATGAGAAGCAACATGTAAAGACACTGGTAAGCCACACTCCATGTGGCAAAGTATAGACTAACAGAAATGGGTTAATTTAAGGTAGAAAAGGTAGATAACAAGCAGCCTGCCACGGCCATACAGTTTATAAGCAATATAAGTTTCTGTGTACTTTCTTGGTTGGGTCTGAGCGACTGTGGGACTGGCGGGTAAGAGAGATTTGTCCTGACTGTGGGACTGGCAGGAAAACTCTAACTACAAATGGCGCCCAACGTGTTGGCAAGAGTTTCCACCTAAAACCTGAGAAAAAAGATTCTAAGACGGAGCTAAAAACAGCCTCCTAGTTGTCTCTCTCAAGTTAGCGGCAGCCTGCCGGTTTGAGCTACTATGGCGGGTTCCTGGCGTGTGCGTCTGACCTGCAGTGCGGCGGGAATGAGGAGTCTACAAGCGGCACTTTACTCTGCTGCATGGTGGATTTAGCCTTTGCTAGTTAAAAAAAAAAAAAAAAGTTTCTGGGCTATGAGCTGCTTTGATAGAACTGCTTCTGATAGTTGATGGTGCACATGGCTCCAGACCCAGAGCTGGCTGTAAACTGTACCACCGCCATGTTGGGAAGCTGAGGTAGGCAGAGCCAGCAGCCACAGAGGCGTTTCAATCTTACAAAGATGGATATTACACGGAGAATCTGGTTTGTCTTGTCTTTGGGACTTTTAACTGCAGAAAAAGATTTGATCGTAAAAGCTGTTGAGTTAAATAAATATGTAAATTGTAAAGGTAACTTGACTTCAAAATTTGGATATAAGGATATGTTGCTTTGGAAAAGAGTCTCTGCTTTTGTTTCCACAGAAAGCCAGAGGCTGTGGATTTGTTCCAGATTAAGATATATCGGGTTTGATCAGCCAAGACCACCTGAAAGGTCTCCGATGACACCATGGCCCAGATGATCTGACATCCAGAATGGTTTCAAGGCAACTGGCTCAGAGGTTCACCCTAATGGACTACTCTATATAATCCTGAAATTTTCTTTGTATCCCCATAAGATACAGCGCCCCCCTCCAGCAGGAAGTAGTAAGAGAAACTACGCCCACATTCCCAAAATTATCAAGCTGGCTTTGGAGATGGAATTGGCTCACTCCTTCTCTAAACCCAGACGTATTGCTAAAAGAAATGGTTAAGAGATTCTTGTGTCCCAAATCAGAAGAGCCCTCTGGTGTGGGACAGAGAAAAACCAATATTTTTCTTTAAAGCAGGTTGATTATAAATGAGATCTCTTTCTAAAGAAGAAAGGGGGATATGTTATAGATATAATAGGATGAAAGGGTAGATTAGGGAACTTACTTCTAAAGAGCAACAACTTGTTTAAAATTTTTTACATTGGTTTAGATTTTAGTCTATTGATACAAACTTAGTTAATTTTGTTATATTGTGTGTATATTTCTACTCTTGTTTAAGGTATTATGTTTATATAGCTCATTTAAAATTGCAATGGATAATTAAAAATAGATTGATAATTAGTCATCTATGATAATCATACTCGTAGCCATGTTAGTTAAGTCTTCTAGGTATACACAGAGATATTTCAGATAGATAGGTAATCTTCAAATACTTCAAAGACCTACAGAATATGGCATTTAAAATATTTTTAAAATTTAGACTTTCTGGACAGTGAGACATGTCTGCTCCTGGCAGCACCGATTTGCTTCAGAGAGGAAGATGGGCATTGAAAACACTTCATATCTTATCTTCACCTTGGCAAACATAGCCATTTGGGCTAGAAACTGTTCTTGCCTGGACTGCTTGATCGACTGGACATGCAGGACCCATAGAAAGGTGACCACTAAACTTTGCTTGACAAAATGGTCCTTCAGGTTCCTGCTTCGCAGAGGAAACGGCCAGACATTCTACAGGACACTGAGAGAAGTGACCAAGAGACTCTAGCCCTGTGGGCTGAAGACAGATGCCCCAACTTTACAAAGGAACATTAGGTGACTGTCCAGGCTGCCAGCTGTCTCTGTCTACTCTTGCAAGACTCCCGAAAAATGCTTGCATCATTCTCCCGGTTCTCAGGTAATATTATATCCTTCTGAGGGCTTTGATGAGGTTGAAGACTAGATAGTTATAATTTCCTCAATTATGATAAAAGATAAGTAAGATATAAAACCTTAGACTCACAAATATAAGATAGATAGGATATCTTCTTTAATATTATAACTGTAATTCTTGCTTGATAATTGTTTTGTTATATGTAATTGTACTATGTAAAAGTTAAAACCTTCCTTAAAAAAAAAAAGAAAAGGGGAAGTGCTGTGGATATGGCTCTGTGTAAATAAAGTTCTGATTGGCCAGTGGCCAGGCAGGAAGTATAGGCGGGACAAGAGAGAAGAGGATTCTGGGAAGTAGAAGGCTGGAGAGACACTGCCAGCCGCCGCCATGAGAAGCAACATGTAAAGACACTGGTAAGCCACACTCCATGTGGCAAAGTATAGACTAACAGAAATGGGTTAATTTAAGATAGAAAAGGTAGATAACAAGCAGCCTGCCACGGCCATACAGTTTATAAGCAATATAAGTTTCTGTGTACTTTCTTGGTTGGGTCTGAGCGACTGTGGGACTGGCGGGTAAGAGAGATTTGTCCTGACTGTGGGACTGGCAGGAAAACTCTAACTACAGTGGAACAATTTAAAGAGTATTGGTATTAAGTCTTCTTTGAAGACCTGGTAGAACTCTGCAGTGAAACCATCTGGTCCTGGCCTTTTTTTGGTTGGGAGACTTTTAATGACTGATTCTATTTCCTTAGGTGTTATTGGACTATTTAAATGGTTTATCTGCTCTTGATTGAACTTAGGTATGTGGTACCTATCCAGAAAATTATCCATTTCTTTTAGATTTTCCAGTTTTGTGGAGTAGAGGTTTTTGAAGTATGACCTGATGATTCTCTAGATTTCCTCATTGTCTGTTGTTATGTCCCCCTTTTCATTTCTGATTTTGTTAATTTGGATGCTCTCTCTCTGTCTTTTGGTCAGTTTGGATAAGGGCTTGCTTATCTTGTTGATCTTCTCAAAGAACCAACTTTTTGTTTCATTAATCCTTTGTATTGTTCTCTTTATTTCTATTTTATTGATTTCAGCTCTCAATTTGATAATTTCCTCGTGTCTGTTCCTCTTGGGAGACTTTGCTTGTTCCTGTTCAAGGGCTTTCAGGTGTGCTGTCACATCACTAGTGTGAGATTTCTCCAGCTTCTTTATGTGGGCATTCAGTGCTATGAATTTCATAGTGTCCCATAAGATTTGGTATATGGTGTATTCATTTTCATTGATCTCTAGGAAGTCTTTAATTTCTTTCTCTATTTCTTCCTTAACCCATTGGTGATTCAGTTGAGCATTATTCAGTTTCCATGATATTGTAGGATTTCTGTAGTTTTTTCTGTTGTTGAAATCAAACTTTAAACCATGGTGGTCTGATAGAACACAGGAGGTTATTCCAATTGCTTTGTATCTGTTGAGATTTGCTTTGTGGCCAAGTATGTGTTCAATTTTAGAGAAGGTTCCATGGGGTGCTGAGAAGAAGGTACATTCTTTTTTGTTTGAGTGGAATGTTCTATAGATATCGATTAAGTCCATTTGAGCCATAACATCAGTTAAGTCCATTATGTCTCTGTTAAGTTTCAATTTGGCCAATGTGTCCAGAGGTGAAAGTGGGGTGTTGAAGTCTCCCACTATTAATGTGTGGGGTTTTATATGTGATTTAAGCTTTAGTAATGTTTCTTTTACATATGTGGGTGCCCTTTTGTTTGGGGCATAAATGTTCAGAATTGAGACTTCATCTTGGTGGTTCTTTCCTGCAATGAGTATGTAATGTCCTTCATCATCTCTTTTGATTGATTTTAGTTTGAAGTCAATTTTGCTGGATATTAAGATGGCTACACCAGCTTGCTTCTTAAGACCATTTGATTTGGAAAGTCTTTTCCCAGCCTTTTATTCTTAGGAGGTGTCTGTCTTTGAATCTGAGGTGTATTTCTTGTATGCAGCAGAAAGATGGGTCCTCTTTTTGTATCCATTCTGTTAGTCTGTGTCTTTTTATAGGTGAATTAAGTCCATTGATATTAAGGGATATTAATGACCAGTGATTGTTCATTCCTGTTGTTATTTTTATTTTTTGGTGGTAGTGTGTGTGTACTTCTCTTCTTTGGGGTTTACTGCTGTGGTGTTACCTATTGCCTATGTTTTCATGGGTGTATCTGCCTTCCTTAGGTTGCAATTTTCCGTCTAGTGCTTTCTATAGGGCTGGGTTTGTGGATAAGTATTGTTTAAATCTTGGTTTTGTCTTGGAAGGTCTTGTTCCCTCCATATATGATGACTGAAAGTTTTGCTGGGTATATTAGTCTAGGCTGGCATCCATGGTCTCTTAGTGTCTGCATTGTATCTGTCCAGATCCTTCTGGCTTTCAAAGTCTCCATTGAGAAATCGGGTGCTATTCTGATGGGTTTGCCTTTATAAGTCACTTGGCCTTTTTCCTTTGCTGCCCTTAATATTCTTTCTTTATTCTGTACATTTAGTTGTTTAATTGTTATGTGGCGAGGGGACTTTTTTTGGGTCTAGTCTGTTTGGTGTTCTATAGGCTTCTTGTATGTTCATAGGCATTTCATTCTTTAAGGTGGGAAAGTTTTCTTCTATGATCTTGTTAAATATATTTTCTGTGCCTTTGAGTTGGTAATCTTCTACTTCCTCTGTCCCTTTTATTCATAGATTTGGTCTTTTCATGGTATCCCAAATTTCTTCGACATTTTGTGTCATGACTTTTTTGGTGTTAGTGGTTTTTTTTTTTTTTTTTGACTGATGAATCTCTTTCTTCTACCGTATCTTCAACACCAGAGATCCTCTCTTCCGTCTCTTGCATTCTGTTGGTTATACTTGCCTATGGAGTTCCTGTTTGTTTACTCAGATTTTCTATTTCCAGCATTCCTTCTGATAGTGTCTTCTTCATTTTTTCTATTTCCCTCTTCAGGTCTTGGATTGTCTCCCTTGCTTTTTCATGATTTTCTTTCAGGGACTTATTGTTTTCTTCTGCTTTAATTGTTCTTTCCTCTAGTTTTTTATAGCATTCCTCCTATTTTTTTTGTTTGTCTGTTCCTCCACTTTATTTTTGATTTCTTCTATATAAGGCTCTAGCCTCTTCATGATGTTACTTATAAGGCTGTTTTCTTTTTCTGCTTCTTCCATTCCATGATGTTCAGGTCTAGCTGTTGGAGAAGCGCTAGGTTCTGGCGATGCTGTATTGCTCTTTATTTTGTTGTATGTACTTCTGCCTTGGTGCCTGCCCATCTCCTTGTGGGTTCGTTCTTGGTCTTATCAGTGTATTTGGTCCAGAGAGAGCTGACAGATTTAGGGAGTCTCTCTCTGGTCCAGATGGAAGCTCTGGGCCAGATGGGAGCTCTGGTCCAGATGAGAGTGCTGGCTGGATAGGAGCTGAGGGGCTGGACTCTGAGTCTCAGGAAGTCCCTGGGGTCTCCTTATCTTGTCCAGATGGGAGCTCCTCTTGTCCAGATGGGAATTCTGGGACATGATGGAAGCTCTGGTCTAGATGGGCATTCTGGGGCAGAAGGGGAGCTGGGGACTCTCTGGTCCAGATGGGAGTTCTGGGGCAGGATGGAATGCTGGACACTGGTTTCTAAGTCTCTGGAAGTGGCTAGGGTCTCCAGCAGATGGGTGTGAGGGCAAGGCGTTGAGGTTGTAGTGTCCACTGGAGGGTCTCTCTGGTCCAGATGGGAGTTCTCTGAGTCTCAGGAAGTGGCTGGGGTGTCGGGCAAATGGGTGTGGGGGCAGGGTGTGGAGACTGCAGACCCTGCAGTCTTGGAAAAGGGGAGCCTTCCCACAGGGCCTGCCAAATGGCCGGAAACTGGGGCCAAGTTGGGCAGGTCCTCCCAGGGTGGTGCCCAGGGGTGGGGCCCAGGGGCAGTTGCTTCTCTGACTATAACCCCAGGCACTCACCTGTGATCCAGATGGGAGTTCCGGGGCAGATGGGAGCTGGTGGCTGGTCTCTGAGTCTCAGGAAGTAGCTGGGGTCGAGACAGAATTACTTTGTGTAGTTTTGGTACCTCTTTAGGATCTTGTTTTGTAGACCAGGCTGGCCTCGAACTCACAGAGATCCACCTGGCTCTACCTCCCAAGTGCTGGGATTAAAGGCGTGCACCACCAGCACTGAGCCCTGTTTTTTTCTTTATTTATTATCATATTGACTTAATGTAGTCTGTTTCTCTGATTCCTATTTTTTCATGATATTGAAAGGGTGCTGAACTCTGCTGAATGCCTCCTCTGCATCTCTTAGGATCATCAAATGGTTTTTGTCCATTTTATGTGATGTCTTATTTATTGACTTGTGTATGTTGAACCATTCTTGCTCTCCCCAGAATGAAACCAACTTGAATGTTACATATGATCTTTTAAGATGTGGTTTTGATTTTGATCTTCCCTGCCTCCTTCCTTCCTTCCTTCCTTCCTTCCTTCCTTCCTTTCTTTTATTTATTTTTTTTGAGACAAGGTTTCTTGGTGTAGCCTTGGCTGTCCTGGAATTCTCCTGCAAGACTAGTTTGGCCTTGAACTCAAAGATCTGCCTGCCTCTGCCTCCCAAGTTCTGGGTGCCACCACCACCCCTCATGTTCATATTTCAATAGGAAAATTTTTCATGGGAGGAAGTAATCTCTGTGAGTCTCATATCTGGAGACTCACAAATGGCTGTAACTCCAGTTCCAGGGCATCTGTTGTCCTTATATGGCTTCTGCTGGCCCTCTGCTCACCCATGCATATTCATACTCAATCATAGACACACAACTATATACATAATTTAAAATACAAACAAATGTTAAAAAATTTATGTTATGGCCAACATGGAATCTATTTGCAACAGTTAAGGAAAAACAGCTTGGCAAAGATTCAAATAACATATCAGCTCTACCATATCCCAGCACTTGGGAGGGAGAGGCAGGTGGATCTCTGTCCCGCTTTGATCTTGGTGTTAAGGTAATAGTGGTATACCAGAAACAGACTGTCAATGCTCCTTTCCTTCTTAATGTTCTGGAATAGTGTGAAGACTGTTAGTATCAATTCATCTTTAAATGTCTGAATTTAAACATGATGATAAGCTGTATCAGTCAGGCTTCACTAGAGGAATAGAACAAATAGAATGAATACATGTTAGAAGCAGATTTATTAAATTGGTTTATTCTATATGGTTGGGCTAGCCCAATAATGGCTATCTTACATCAGACCAGAGATGTGAAGAACCTGGTACCTGCTCAGTACAGTAGTCTGGCTACCTCAGTAGTCCCAATTTGATGCTGAAGATCTCAGATGAAGGCTCAACATGATCTTTTTCTTTTTGGGAGAACTTTTGGTATTGCTTCAATTTCATTGGGCCTTAGAGATGTTTGATTTTGGTAGGCTTTATATGTCTAGAAATTTATCTATTTCTTCTAGATTTTCCATTTTTCATTTTTGAGTGAAGGTTTTCAAAATATTCCCTAATGATCCTCTGTATGTCATTATTATTGATTGCAATGTTCCCCCTTTCTCAACCTTCCAAATGTTGTGACCCTTTAATATAGTTCCTCATGTTGCTGTGGTCCCAAACCATAAAATTATTTCATTGCTACCTCATAACCATAATTTTGCTTCTGGTATGAATTGTAATATCTGATATGCAACCGTCAAAAGGGTCTTGACCTACAGATTGAGAACCACAAGAATATGTCAAGTTGTGTTTTCTCCTTTTTATCTTGGTTAGTTTGGCTAAGGGTGTGTAGATCTTATTTTTCAATGAACCAACATTTTGTTTTATTGAGTTTTGTATTATTATTTTAGTCTCCACTACAAAATAAATGAAATTAGTCCTTGTAATGAATTGGTCCATAATAGGATAAATCTGGAAATAAATAGAAGAGTTACTATAGACCATACACACCTATATAGAATTTGAACAACATACTTTTTTATTTGAAGTTTTTTCAACCATACAATATATTTTGATCATATTCTTTCCCTTTCCCTAACTAGGAAATTGAGATCTGTGAGAATGGAGCCTATAAATGAGGTGGACTAAAGTCTCATGCAATAGTCAACTTTATTCAGAGCATCAGATAATTTAGAAATTAGAAAGTTAAAGTAAATAGTAAATATCTGGGTAGAAATTAGTAAAATGGGAACTAAAAGAACAATACATAACATAATAAAATACATAGTAGTACACTATGTATTGATCTTAACATCTTCTACATAAGAAGAATAAATAGAAGAAAATCAGGAAGAAAATAGTAGATGGAGCCTGGCGTTGGTGGTGTGTGCCTTTAATCCCAGCACTTGGGAGGCAGAGGCAGGTGGATCTCTGTGTGTCTGAGGCCAGCCTGGTCTACAAAGCGAGTTCCAGGAAAGGTGCTAAGTTACACAGAGAAACCCTGTCTTGAAAAACCAATAAAATAAAATAAAATAAAATAAAATAAAATAAAATAAAATAAAATAAAATAAAATAAAATAAAATAAAAAAAGGAGATGGAAAGATCTTCTATTTCATGGGTCAGCAGAATATTGTGAAAGTGCCTATATCATCCAAGGCAATTTACAGGTTCTATACAATGCCCAACAAGTAACCAGTGACAACAATCACAGAAACAGGAAATAAGCCTTAAAATTTGTATGAAAATACAAAATTCCCCAGTAACTACAGTGCTATTTTCCACAACTCATATTTTCAAAGAAAAAAAAATTGCTGGTGTCTCGATAAATCATAGAAAGATGGGAGACAGTGGGAAACAGAATAACCAAACAAATTTTCATCCAAGAATGTGACAGGGAACTGGAGAGATGGCTCAACAGTTAAGAACATGCACTGCTCTTCCAGAGGACCTGAGTTCAGTTCCCAACATTCATATCTGGAGACTCACAAATGGCTGTAACTCCAGTTCCAGGGTATCCGATGTCCTTATGTGGCTTCTGTTGGCCCTCTGCTCACCCATGCATATTCATACTCAATCATAGACACACAACTATATACATAATTTAAAATACAAACAAATCTTAAAAAATTTATGTTATGGCCAACATGGAATCTATTTGCAACAGTTAAGAAAAAACAGCTGGGCAAAGATTCAAATAACATATCAGCTCTACCATATCCCTGAATCTTTTAGTGGAATAGCAAACTATGTGGGGCAGACTTTCAGGGTCAGAATGCATAACACCAATGATCAATGAATTTTTCAAACTAAATATTTAAAGCAAATGACAACAAGAAACTGAGATTCACACAGACCTGATGAAGAGTTATGGGATGCATTTAGTTGAAATTAATTTTACAGGCTGGAGTTAAATTGCAAAGCACCCATACAATGTATTTGTGGCTATCATTATAAGAGCATGTATACAGGTTTGCCTGTGTGTGTGTATACATACATACTCAGGTAAGAATGAACACATGCACGTAGAGGTCCATGGTTGATGTTAGACATCACTTTCCATTTTTTTCCACCTTACCCATTGAGGAAAGGTCTTTCAGTCAAGCCCAGAGCTCACTGAAAAGGCGAGTCTTGCTATCTGGCTTCCACTGTGGATCCCCCGTCTCTACTTCTGCATCTAAAATAATAGGTAGGCCACCATGCCCACTTGGTTTATACATGGGCCCTGAAGATGCAAATTCCAGTCTCATATTTGCATCGTAAGTGCTTTTGCCCACAGAAACATCTCCTCAGCAAAGGTACGCTTTTTCTATACTATAAGTATAGAATCTTTTTGCTCTCATTTTTCATTTTTTGTTCAGTTATTAATTTCCTGTCATGAATATAGTGCCCAGAACACTCATGACATGTTCATCAAATTTATAAAAATCTCCCAGGGAAGCTGGGCATTGGTAGCACATGCCTTTAATTCCAGAACTCAGGAAGTAGAGGCAGGCAGATCTCTGTGAGTTCAAGGCCACTCTGGTCTTCAGAGAGTTCCAGGACAGCCAAGGCTGTTACACAGAGAAATCTTGTCTGGAAACAACAACAACAACAAAATTTCCCAGGGAAGCACAATTTTATAAAAGATCAATCATAAATGTAGAAGTAAATTTTGTACTCTCAATATTTGAAAGAGTCCAAACAAGCTGATAAAATTACTTATAATACTATTATATGCCATATGTACTCAAGACACAATTTAAAAATAATTATATGAGAAATTTTAATTTTTTATTAGTCTTTATCCTTTTGGTATTAAAGCTTCAAAGTCTCATACTAAAAAAAAAAAATCTAAAGAAACCCTGCATGAGGCCCTGTGTTTTAAGAAATGCAGTATCTATTTATTTTATGTCCTAACTACAGTTTCCCCTCCCTCCTCTCTTCCCAGACCCTTCCCCAACCTCCCCTTTGCCTCCTCCTTCATTCCCCACATCCACTTCTCCTCTGTTTCTATTCAGAAAAAGGCAGGAAAGTTTCCCACGGATATAACAGCACATGGAATATCAAGTTGCAGTAAGAATAAGCATCTACTCATGTATTAAGGCTGGGAAAGGAGACCCAGTGTGAGGAAAGGATCCCAAAAGCCAGTAAAAGAGCCAGAGACAAATACTGCTCCCACTGTTAGAAATCCTACAAGGAGATCAAGCTAGACAATTGTCAGATATATGGAGAGCACCTAGGCCAATTCCATGCAGGCTCCCTGGTTGGAAAAAGAAATCAAGAGGAATCAGAAACAAAACAAACCAACAAATAAATAAACAAAAGCTTTTCATTATCACATCTTTACTATGTTTATTTTAATTTATAGTTTTATTTCAAAGTGCAAGGGACATAGCTCAGTGCAGTTATATCAAAGTCACAAATCAATAGTTTAAACAGAAAGCATACTTAAAATGGATGAATTTCATTAGTGGTTTTTAAAGAACTATAAATCATTACATTTGAATACATTATTATTTTACTCTATAATGAAAAGTAGTTAACATGGTATAATTTATTAAATTTTTAAAGAAAATATGTATTTATTTATTACATATACAGTGTTCTGCCTGCATGTATGCCTGCACGCCAGAAGAGGGCACCAGATCTCATTACAGATGGTTGTGAGCCACCATGTGGTTCCTGGGAATTGAACTCAGGCCCTCTGGAAGAACAGCCAATGCTCTTAACCTCTGAGCAATTTCTGCAGTCCACTTTATTAAATCTTGTTTTATTATTTTTCTTATTTAAAATGAAAGCAACTCTGAATAATTCTGAATTTTTTGAAAGTTTGTCTTAGTTGTACTTTATATATTTGTCTAATCTCTATCTACCAATAATAAGAGTTTAAAAGTTTTATAAATCCTGCTTGTTTTACTATGTACTATGGCTTAACAAAGTCTTTCTGAATTCCTATCTTAGAAAATTTTAGTATAAGATCAGCATTCTAAAGATGGAAAAGAAAGTCTTCCTTATTAATAGATTACCATGCCAAAAAATAAATCTCTTCACTGATAAAAGAAAAAAAAAACCAAGTGCAGTATCTGCCAGTTCCTACTGGTTGAATATTAAGATCTCCATGGTTATTTTGCTCAGATGTGGTAAAGAATTCTCTTTGGCAGAGGGGAGTTTGGAGTATCAGATTAGCCATGACAGCCTCTTGTAGAAAAGGTACATTCCAAGTTTGAAAAGGAAGACATGAATTTGGAAATAATTTTTCTATTGTTCATCAGAACATAAGGGCAGATGATTGGGTAGCCTGAAGATAAAGCTCCACTAATCAGATCCAATACTGGGCTGCTCTTAGGTCTGTGAAGTGAATAGAAGGTGACAAAGGTGTTTGAGAAATAGAAAAACACAAAAAAACCCACAAGCAGAAGGATGCTGTGTGTGGCCCTCTTTTCAGACAAGGCCTGGGAAGACACACTGGAACTGTGGACATGCTGTGTTCTCCTACTGTGTCTGAACAGGAGGGTCACCATGTAGAGACTGGCCCACATCATGAGAAACACAAACAGGATGTCTCTAATTATTAATGCAGTTATAAGTGACATGGTGGTGTGATAGCGAACCTGGTTACTTTGGCAGTATATCTGGGAATATCTAGAGCCCACAACAGTGAAGTTGATTTGGTCCTTTACATTTCCAACTATGGGAATATAGAGAAATGTATTGATGATCCAGATGAAGAGGAGTGAGGGAAAAATATAGGACTCAAGCTTGGATTTAATCCATGCCCACTTGGAATGATTAGAACTGACAGTGATGGCTTGAAATGCACTCAGTAGCAAGATAGTACAGATGGAAAGGCCCCTGGTAACACTGTATGCATACAAAACTGCCTTACATCCAACATCATGGGAAAGGAGCTTGACCACAAAGGATGCCATGACATCTGGTATCAGCCTGAACACAATGCTCAAAACATTGACAAGCGTCAGATGTGCGAAAATCATATCTATGGGCTTCTTCAGATGAGGCTGAATTAAGAAGGTGTACATGTATAGTACAAAGAGCAGCAAGTTTCCTATGAATCCAATGAAAACTTCTGACAGGAGGAAGAATCCAGAAATTAGGTCTCTTAGGAACATTATCTTAAGGAAGTCTTCAGTGTTCTGATTGGACAAGGCAAACCAACCAAGTATAAATGCATGATGTTGTGAGGTTAAAATTAATGGACTAGGTGGATGAATACAGTGATTGATAGACAAGCACAAGAACACCAGATAAGCTCAGAGGTGACCCTTCCAGGAACTGGATTCCATTATTTCTGAGAGCCTGAGAGTAGAAAAGTCAGGGTTAAAGAACTCATAAGGAACCTCATGACACTTTAGTATAGGAGTAAATGGAGAATTCTCAAAGATGGAAGACAAATGGTCCAGCATCGTTAGTCATCAGGAAAATGCAAATTAAAACTACTTTGAGATTTCAGCTTAGCCCAGTCAGGATGACCAAGATGAATAAAACAAATGACAGCACATGCCAGGGAGGATGCAGGGAGAGGGTGGACATGGGAACTAGTACAGCCACTACAGAAATCAGTGTGGTAGTTCCTCAGGGAGCTGGGAATCGATGTACCATAAAATCTAGCTATATCATTCTTGGGCATATACCCAAAGGACTCTAGTTCATACCACAGAGACACTTGCTCATCCATATTCACTGTTGCTCTATTCATAATAGCCAGAAATTGGAAACAACCTAGATGTTTATCAACTGATGAATGGATAATGAAAATGTAACATCTATATGAATATCATTCAGCTGTTGAGAAAAATGAAATTATGACATTTGGTGATGAATCAATTGAGGTAGAAACAATCATCGTGAGTGAAGTAACCCTGTTCTAGAAAGATAAACGCTGGCCTGGCAATAGTGGTACATGTTTAATCCCAGCACTCAGGAGGCAGAGGCAGGTAGATCCCTGTGAGTTCAAGGACAGCCTGGTCTACAGAAGGAGATCCACAACAACCGGGGCTACACAGAGAAACCCTGTCTTGAAAACAAAAACAAACAAACAAAACAACAACCACAACAACCAACAGAAAGAAAGGAAGACAGACAGACAGTGAATTGTCTCCTGTGTATACTGGCTTTACTATTGCCCTTGTAACTTCTCTCTAAACCAATATATTCTTAATTACTTGACATTTCTATAGAACATTATAGTTCAGAACAAGAGTGTGGCTATTAGTTACTCTAACCTTGGTTTAAACTCTCTTACACAACTCTGTCAGGACAAAGATCAGTTCAACAATTACCTATCAGAGCTATCCAGGTAGAGACATTTAGCTCATTACCTCCAACTTTACTTTCTAAGTCAAAAGTCAGTGTTTGGGACAAATGTGGTTCACACAACTTGTAAAGACTCCTGAAATGGAATGGGGAGAGAGAAAACTATCCCTGACAATCCAACTATACAAAACACAAATCTTAACCCAAGAATTTTCTGGCCCAAACCAGCATTTGTGCCATGATGGAGACACCTAATCTGACCAAGAATTGAAGTGTCTTGCCAAGTGAACACCATAAGAAATCTACACATTTGTGTGGATATTTTGTATGCCTTTATGGAAAGATAATTTTTGCATTCTCAAGCTTAGTTGCAATGGTACTGATACCATTGTATCAGCTGGGGAATTACAAACATAAAAACTTCAAACTATAGACCCTGAGATGTCCTGAGAGGTGAAAGCAATGATATATAGTCACTCAGTGACCAAGCATTAAACATACCTCTTTGCAAACAGGAAGCAGTGCTGTGTAACCAAAGTTTTCCTGTGTCCCGTCCAGTCCTGCAGTTGCTCATACCCAATTAGACACAAAGAGGCTTATATTACTAGCAAACTGGATGGCCTAATGGCTCAGGCTTCTTGCTAGCCAGCTCTTATATCTTAAATTAACTTGTAACTATCAATCTATGTATTGCCACATGTTCTGTGGCTTTACCTGTGTCCCACGCATGTTGCTTCTTGGGTAGCTGGCTCATGTCTCTCTAGACTCCACTTTTCTCTTTCCTGTCTCTCTCTTTTCCCGCCTGCCTCTAAGCGGCTTTGTCATAGGCCAAACAGCTTTATTTATTAACCAATGGGAACAACATATATTCACAGCATTCAGAAAGACATCCTACAGCACTTTCCCCTTTTCTTTCTAATCAATGTAATTTAAAGGTATCTTGACTTCAAAATTTGGATCTAAGGATATGTTGCTTTGGAAACAAGGCTCTGCTTTTGTTTCTGCAGAAATCAGGAGACTATGGATTTGTTCCAGGTTAAGATGGATCAAATTTGGTCAAGCAGGACCTCCTGAACCATAACAGATGGTACCTATCAACAAAGGTTATAGCTTGTCTTCCCAGGACTTGACCGTTATCTCAAATTTTCTCAGGATCCTTGTAAGACTACCAGCACCAACAATCAGTAGGAAGTAGCCTGGAAAACTATGCATACATTCCACAAACTGGATTATGGATATTTGTCTTTGTTTAGAGATTGGTTTCAATTGTTATTGGTCATTGTCAACATCTTTTTAAAAAAGAAAAGGAGGATAGGATATAGATATGATAAGATAAGAGGGTAGATTATTGAACCTACTTTTAAGTAGTAACTTGTTTTAAGTGGATATAGATTTTATTTTATTGATACAAATTTAAAGTTAATTTTGTTATACTGTGTGTATATTTCTACTCTTGTTTAAGGTATTATGTTTTTGCAGCTCATTTGAAATTGAAACAGATAAATAAGAAATACAGATTAATAATTAGTCTTCTATGATAGTCAAACTTATGTTAAGTTTTCTAGTATACATGGATATAATTCAATTAGGTAGGTAATCTTCAAACACTTCAAAGATCTACAGAATATGGCATTTAAATTGTTTTAAAAACTTAAGACTTTTCTGGACAATGAGACATGTCTGCTCCTGGCAACACCAATTACTTCAAGTAAGATGATGGGCATCAAAGACACTCTATATGGAGTTTATCTTCTTCATGGCAAAAGTTAGCCATTTGAGCAAGAAACTGTTTTTGCCTGGACTGCTTGACAAAATATTGTATAAACTGGACATGCAGGACCCATAGGAAGGTGACCACTGAACTTTGCAAGGCAAGATGGTCCTTCAGTTTCCTGCTTTGCAGAATAAACTTCCAGACACATTATAGGACACAGAGAGAAGCAATTAAGAGACTCTAGACCTATAGGTGAAGATTGATGCCCCAACATTGCAGAGGAATATTGGGTGAATGTCCAGGCAGCCAGCTGTCTCTGTCATTTCCAGAGTATTGGGAGTTGCTTACAGTGCATTTCCTGTTTACTTAGGTAATATTTTATCCTTCTGAGGTCTTTGATGTAGTTGAAGACTAAATAGTTATTGTTATAATTTTTCTTGTTTATGAAAAGAGATAGATATGAAACTTTAGACTCATAAATATAGGATAGCTAGAATATTTTCTTTAATTTTGCCAAATACAAATGGACTAATTGTAATTATAATTCCTGTTTGATAACTGTTCTATTATATGTAATTTTACTAGATTAAAGTTAAAACCTTTCCTTTTGATTAGAAAGAAAAGGGGATGTGCTATGGGATGTTGTTCTGTGTATTTCTCTGATTGGTTGATAAATAAAACGCTGATTGGCCAGTAGCCAGGCAGGAAGTATAGGTGGGGTTAGCAGACAAAAATAATTCTGGGAAGAGGAAGAGCTGAGTCAGAGTCACCAGCCACACACAGAGAAAGCAAGATGACAAGTCAAAACTGAAAAAAGGTACCGAGACACATGGATAAACATAGACAAGAATTATGGGTTAATTTAAGTGTAAAACTTAGTCAGTATTAAGCCTGAGATAATGGCCAAGCAGTTATAATTGATATAAGCCTCTGTGTATTTACTTATGTCTGAGCAGCTGCAGGACGAGGCAGGACACAGGAAAATCTTCAGCTACAGTGCTGTGGACCTTGGATTCAGCTATGGGCCGAAGAGGAACCCAGTGACTCAACTCCAGTCCAGCTGAGCTGTATGGTGGAGCTAGTCAGGGCTAGTCAGCACTCCAATGGAACCCGAATCAACCAGGCTAAGTTACATGCTCATCAATGTGGGGTGAAATCTATACCTTCCAGGGGATCTTTATTCCAAGATTGGTTTTTCAGATCAAGATCTTAGATAGGGGCCATGTGATTCACCCAGAAACCAGGGTGGACACAGATACATTTAAGCTCCTATCTACAAGACAAACAATGGAAGTTCCTTGTACAAATCCTGTAGCATCCATGAGATCCTGGCCCCTGGTCAGGATTTGTAGGGAACTAATGCACCTAGATTGCTTTCATAAGGAGATATTGGAAAACTAGAGAAGACATGGCCTCTTTTAGCAACAGAGCTGAAATACACGATGAATATTCAGGTACACAGAAGGGAGACTGGCCAGGCTGCACGGATGTGCCCAGGGTCTAAGGAAGGGCCAAAGCAGCACAGACTGGGGGACATATTTTTAACTTGATATGTCATGTTTGATTGAAAGGGACCCCAGAGCCTGAGGCTGAGTCTCTGTAAATGTCCTGAGTGAACAGACTGAGAAGGAGCCTTCCCTACCAACTCCCTGCCTTAGGGAGCAGATTCAAAGGAAGATGAAATCCTCACTCTTAAACTGGATATAGTCCTGCTTAAAGGCTTGCCTAGAAAGAGACCACCTGGAGACAAGTGCTCTCTACTGCCACTGTCTCTGGACCTTACTGGGGCCACAGGTGAAGCAGAATTGCTCTTACTGCAGGTTAAGCTGGGCTAGTTGTCAATCTTGTATCTGCTGTTGTTGCTGTGCCCCCAAACCCCCACTGAAGTAAGAAACATAAATTCAGCTGAACACAGCACATGGACAGACTCACATAAAATCAAAGAAGCAAAAGGAGTGGGAACAAATGAGAAATAAAACCTAGAGGAGAAAAACATCCACCCTAACAATGTGCAAAACTCAACACACATATCCACACACCCAAATGTGAGAAAGCATCTACCATCATCACACCTTCAAACAGAAGAGCCCACCACCAGAATCAAAGAAAAGGAGGGCTGAAATGTCTGAAAACCATTCCAGAGTCCTACTTTACACAGGATCCATGGCCACATGCAGGGCCCAAACTGATGAGTGAAGTAAGCAGATCAATTCAGAGCAGAGATGCGAAAATTAGCTGGATAGATGAAAGGGGCAGCACTTGGAAAGGTGACTAAAGACACAAAGGGAAAAATGAGCAAAGTAATTGAGACTCTGAGAGCAAAGAGAAACGCTGTGAGTAACAGAGCCAATCAATCAGATCAGAAGCACAGCTGAATGCTTTGGCAGCAGATGATACCAAGCAGATGAGAAGAGATTTCCAGGTTGGTGGATGACATCAAGAATACAGTACATCAAGGTGTATGTAATGAAAAGAATGAGCATGTCCAGATCTGTGGAATATGTTCAAGTAATACAAGGTGGGGTAGAGCAGGGTGAGATAAAGTCTACAGGCACTAGTAAGTTAACCAACAAAACTAGATCCAGTGTTTGACAGACTTAAAGGAATGATCATCCAAACAAACCCTGAATAGACACGCTAGAGAGGAGCCACACAAAGACACATCAAAGCCAAGATACCAGAAATGTGAACCCCAGAACCAGCCTTAGGTGTTATAAGTGGAGATTTCCAACCCACCTACCAAGATAGCCACGTGAGAATAACATCAACTCTCAAGCCAGCAACTCCAAAAGCCAGGAAAGCGTGAAATGATAGATTCTTAGTCCTGAAAGTAACTGGCTGTTCAAACACAGCTGCTGTGTCCAGCAGAGTTCTCTTCCATTTGGTGGAGATGTAAGTGCACTTCAAGACAAGTACAGACTAAGGCAGTCCTCAAAGCTAAGTTGGCAGTGCAGAACTTATTTGTCACATTCCTGACCTTGCTGGAAAGAATACATGTGTTGAGATGGATGATTGGAGAAAGCAGAGCTTGAACATAGCCAGTATCGTGCAAAGAACACACTCCCCACCCTACCCCACTGTGAGAGTATGCACTGCCCAGGATGAAGGACACAGCATCAGGATTAAATGTAGACAGCAGTTGGGAAATGCAAATACTTGTTAAAAGATGAGATCATGGGGCTGGAGAGAGAGTTCAGTGGTTAAGAGCACTTGATGCTCTTCCAGAGGACCTAGGTTTGATTCCCAGCACCCACATGGCAGCTCATACCTGTCTGTAACTCCCTGTCCAGAGGATCTGACACTCTCATACAGAAATACATATAGGCAAAGCACCAATGCACATAAAATAAAAGTAATTCTATATATAAGATGAGATCATGGGATCCTGCACCAGTACCTCTGGAAATTTCAGGGACATAGAAAAGGTCCTGGGGTGCAACTTCCCATAAAGGACACTAGAACTGTAAGGAATCATGACTGAGTCCTTGGCTAGAACATGTGCTAAGACAGAAAAAGGAAAGAAGATGGTAAGACTGTGTATGAAGATAAACAGATGGAGAGAAAATAAGAATGAAGAAACATTATATTTGATAGTAAACATGAGACAGAATGCCTGGTAAGATCATAATCTACAGAAGGAGGCAGAGAAAGGGACATACCTCCCTCTCATTCTCAGGCCCGAGTGTCTTGCCATCCTCACTGGAGGCTACTGCACCCCAGACAAGTGTGTTAAAAAGGCTTCCTAGACACACAGAATGGTAGCATGTTTCCTCCCTATGGGCATGCCCCCCCATGGTATCTGAGGCATCAATAGCCTTGTTTTAGTGCATCATTTTTGGGCACCCAGAGAACAATAAAACAGTCTCCCACCTCTAAAATGAGTCTCCTGGTGACCTTATTAAGCTAACTAGGCCAGGTACCTTTGAGAACACACATTTCCCCAAGTTAAGCTACACCAGAGAGTCAACTTTGGGATCTGAAAAGTCATTAAAAGTTAGTCCTCCTGTAGTGGCAGAGATCACCACAGCCACTCAATGGGCTGAGCACTGAGCAGGACCCCAGAGAACATGCTCTCTGTTCCCCAGGAGGCCATTGTGCCTCCTGCTCTTACAGTGTGCTTTGAACTTCTTCATGCTCCATAGAGGGCATGATGCCAGGCTGTGAAGTTTAGTTTTGTCCACTGTACAGGGATCAATCATGGCTGTAACACACTCTTTCCCATAGACTCTTATTTTGAAATTCCTTGCTATGATAATAAATAAATTTTTCTTTACCTATTATGTTAAATATTTCTGATGAACTCATGCTGAAAATCTAAAGAACATGAAATTATGCATATCCCACATGGCAAATAACTCAGTACCTCAAATGTGTACTTACAGAATCAATGTAACCCTTCCTTTCCTGCTGGGACAACTGTTGAGAAAATTTTATATAGCCGTTACTTTTAGGTTTAATGCCTTTGGAGCATAAAATTCAGAATTTAGAAATTTTTATTTTTAGTGGAAAGAATCATATGTACGAATTCTTTCAAATGTTTCCATTATTTTTATTTTATGTCTATGGGTGTTTTGCCTGCATGTACATATGTCCAACATGTGTATTCAGTTCCTCAAGCAGCCAAGAGAGGGTAGCAGATTTCTGTAACTAAAATTACAGATGCCTGTGAGCTGCCCCATGTATGCTGGGATGCTAACTCTCTGGAATAGGCCCTACCTGTAACCACTGAGCCACCTCTCCAGGCAAGCATTTTGCAAATTCTTAAGGGATGTAAGATTTCTCTTAGGAAATGTGATATTGCAGTTGTGGGATCATATTTATTTATTTAGTTTTCTTTATTATATTTGTGTTTTAATTTTACATATCAGCCATGGGTTCCCCTGTCCTCCCTCCTCCTGCCCCCACCCCTACCTTCCCCCCATCCCCTCCCCTCCATTCCCATCTCCTCCAGGGCCAAGACTCCCCTGGGGATTCATTTAAACCTGGTGGATTCAGTACAGGCAGGTCCAGTCCCCTCCTTCCAGGCTGAGCAGAGTGTCCCTGTGTAAGCCCCAGGTTCCAAACAGCCAACTCATGCACTAAGGACAGGTCCAGGTCCCACAGCCTGGATGCCTCCCAAACAGCCCAAGCCTCTCAATTGTCTCATTTATCCAGAGGGCCTGATCCAGCTGGGGGCTCCACAGCCTTTGGTTCACAATTCATGTGCTTCTGTTCTTCTGGCCTTTCGTCCCCGTGCTTTTTCCAATCTTGGGCTCAACAATTCATGCTCCCACAGTCCTCCTTCTTCTCGACAACTGGACACATGGAGCTCCACCTGGAGCCTGGCTGAGGATCTCTGTGTCCACTTCCATCAGTCACTGGAGGAGAGTTCCAGCCTGACTGTCAGGGTGTTTGGCCATCTGATCACCAGACTAGGTCAGATCAGGCTTTCTCTCAACCACTGCCAGCAGTCTACAGAGGATGCATCACTGTGGACCTCAGGGGACCTCTCCAGCACTCTGCCCACTCCTGTTCTCATGTGGTCCTCATCCATCATGGTCTACCATTCCTTGTTCTCCCTTTCTGTTCCTGATCCAGCTGGGATCTCCTGCTCCCCTAAGCCTCCCTTCCCTCAAACCTTGCCCTTCATTTCTCCCATTCTTGTCCAGGTTGTTCATGTAGATATCATCCATTTCTCTGTCATTGGGCGATCCCTGTGTCTTTCCTAGGGTCTTGTTTTCTAGGTAGCCTCCCTGGAGTTGTGTAGCAGTCTAGTCATCTTTGTTTTATATCTAGTATCCTCCTATGAGTGAGTACATACCATGTTTGTCCTTTTGAGTCTGGGTTAACTCACTCAGAATGATTTTTTCTAGATCCATACATTTGCCTGCAAACCTCATGATATCAATGTTTTCCTCTGCTGAGTAGTACTCCATTGTGTATATCTACCATATTTTCTTTATCCATTCTTCAGTTGAAGGGCATCTAGGTTGTTTCCAGGTTCTGGCTATTACAAACAATGCTGATATGAACATAGCTGAGCAAATACCCTTGTGGTATGATTGAGCATACCTTGGGTCTATGCCCAAGAGTGCTACAGCAGGGTCTTGGGGGAGATGGATTCCCAATTTTCTAAGGAAGCGCCATAGTGATTTCCAAAGTGGATGTACAAGCTTGCATTCCCACCAGCAGTGGAGGAGAGTTCCCCTTGCTCCACATCCTCTCCAGCATAAGCTGTCTTCTGTGTTTTTAATCTTAGCCATTCTGACAGGTATAAGGTGGTATCTCAGAGTCGTTTTGATTTGCATTTCCCGGATAATTAGGGATGCTGAGCAATTCCTTAAATGTCTTTCAGCCATTTGAACTTCCTCTGTGGAGAATTCTCTGTTTAGTTCTATAGCCCATTTCTTAATTGGACTGTCGGGCATTTTGATGTCTAATTTCTTGAGTTCTTTATATATTCTGGATATCAGCCCTCTGTCAGATGTGGGTTTGGTGAAGACCTTTTCCCATTCTGTAGGCTGTCGCTTTGTTTTGTTGACCGTGTCCTTTGCTCTACAAAAGCTTCTCAGTTTCAACAAGTCCCACTGATGGATTGTTTCTCTCAGTGTCTGTGCTACTGGTGTTATATTTAGAAAGTGATCTCCAGTGCCAATGCGTTCAAGAGTACTTCCTACTTTCCTTTCTACCAGGTTCAGAGTAACTGGATTTATGTTGAGGTCTTTGATCTACTTGGACTTAAGTTTTGTGCAAGATGACAGATCTATTTGCAGCCTTCTACACATTGAAATCCAGTTATGCCAGCACCATTTGTTGAAGATGCTTTCTTTTTTCCATTGTACATTTTTGGCTTCTTTGTCAAAAATTATATGTTCATAGGTGTATGGGTTAATGTCAGGTCTTCAATTCGATTCCATTGGTCCACATGTCAGTTTTTATGCCAGTACCAAGCATTTTATTATAGTAGCTCTATAGTAGAGCTTGAGGTCGGGGATTGTGATGCCTCCAGAAGTTGTTTTATTGTACAGGATTCTTTTGGCTATCCTGTGTTTTTTGTTTTTCCATATGAAGTTGAGTATTATTCTTTCCAGATCTGTGAAGAATTGTGTTGGTAATCTGATGGGGATTGCGTTGAATCTGTAGATTGCATTTGGTGAGATTGCCATTTTTAGTATGTTAATCCTGCCTATCCATGAGCATGGGAGGTCTTCCCATTTTCTGACATCTTCTTCAATTTTTTTTCAGGGACTTAAAATTCTTGTCATATAAGTCCTTCACATGCTTAGTTAGAGTAATACCAAGGTATTTTATATCATTTGTGGCTATTGTAAAGGGTGATGTATCTCTGATTTCCTTCTCAGCCTGTTTGTCTATTGTATATAGGAGGGCTACTGATTTTTTTTGTGTTGATCTTTTATCCTGCTATGTTGCTGAAGGTTTTTATTAGCTGTATCAGATTTTGCAGTTGTGGGATCATATTTTAGAATATTTTCATTTATTTATTCATTTATTTATTTATTTATTTATTTATTTATTTATTTATTTATTTATTTATTTATGGAGACAGGGTTTCTCTGGGTAGTTTTGATGCTGTTCTGGATCTTGCTCTGTAGACCAGGCTGGCCTTGAACTCACAGAGATCCTCCTGGCTCTGCTTCCTGAGTGCTGTGATTAAAGGCATGTGCTACTATCACTTGGCATTATTGCTTTATTTATTCTTTGAAAATTTCATATAATTTATTTTTATCATATTCATCCCCCTTCTTCACTTCCTCCTAGGTCCTCCCCACCTCCCCAACAACGCAGCCTAATGAACTCTCTCTCTCACTCTCTCTCTCTCCATCTCTTTAAAATTTGATCAAAACCCAGTTGTGGTGGCTCACACCTTTAATACCAGTACTTGGAGCTAGAGGCTGGTAGATGTCTGTGAATTTGAGGCCAGCCTCACCAACGAGCAAATTCCAGAATAGTCAGCTACACAGAGAAATCCTGTTCTGAAAAAAAAAAAAAAGTTGGTCAAGTTGAGTTTCTGTTGGCCTTGGCATGGGGCTTACCCTTGAGTGTAGCGATATGCCAAATGTCATTTCAACAAATGATTTTTCCTCTCCCAGCAGCAATCAATAGTTCCTCAGCTAGGAAGAGAATGTCCTGCCCACTTCCTCTCCTCTATGCTGGGATTTTCTCTGGCTTGAGCTTGTGTAGGTCTTGTGCATACTGTCGCAGTCTCTGTGAGTTCATATGGACATCTCTCCTGATATCGTTGGAAAACAGTCTCCTTGAAGTCCTTCACCACCTCTGACTCTTACTATCTTTCCAACTCCTCTTCCTGATATATCCCTTAGGGAAAGGATGTGATAAAGTCATCTCATTTAGGAGTGAGTGTAACAAGTCCCCAGACCTTAGCACAACTGACTCCATGATGGGAGTCCCATCTGGCTGTAAAATTCAGCACATAGACAGCACCATCAGCCAAAATGAAAACAAAGACCAAATTCATCCAAGTCCATAGTTCTAGGGAAGTCTCTAAATGTACTAACCTTGTATTTTTGCCTTCTGTAGTTCCTCTTCTGGATAACTGTTCTTGTTAACTGAAGTATGTCAACCCTGGGTATGGTTTGTTAGTGCTGAAAAGCTCAGCCTGGGAAAGTCTTGTGATTACACTGGGATGCCTAACACCCAGCATTGTCACCAGCCAGCTAATAAAGACATTCTATTGGCTTAAACCTGTGTCTGAGTACTATTCTTTGGTGGATAGCCCACAAAACTGAGCACTCCAAAGTCTCTTAGTCTCTGTTCATTGACCAGTTATGGGTCTCTGTGTCAACTCTCACCTATGTCGAGGAGAACCTTCTCTGGTGAGGATTGAATGAAGATGGATCTATGGATGTAGCAATAAGTAATTAGGCATTCTTTTATTGTTGTGTCCTGTTGCCAGAAAGAACATAGATCCCATGATGCAAGGTAGTGTGAGATGACCATGATTTCTAACACTTTGAAACTGTAAGTTCCAAAGATTCTTATGAGTTCCCTTGGTCATGCTGTCTTATCACAGCAACAGGAAAGTAACCAAGACAACAATACATACTTGAGTCATAGAACATAAATAAATCAAGTGGGCACTGACCTGGAAGCTTCATTCCTACTAGCTAGCCTCCATAGTGCTAGAAGGTGCTGTGCATGCTACTAGTGGTGAAAAATGATTATCAATCTCACCCAGGTGGGAAACCAGTGAAATACAATAACAACCTGCCTGACAAGAGATGCCCGCTGATGCGAGAGTGGCATGATTGTTACAAGGGTAAGCAACTATTTCCTGGCTGGATTTCAGGCCCAGATCATGAGATAGAACCCATACCTGGCACTATCAACCAGACTGAGAACCTGTGGCTGGATAGTGTATAAGCTCGAAGAGAAAACCTATTACTATTAACCTACTAAATGGGTGTAGCCTTAGATGACTTCCAATACTTAATGCTTTACTTATAGATTAGTGTATCTCTCAATTTTTATCAAGAAAGCTCTTTCAGTAGATGGCAATGAACACAGAGACTCACAAATCAACATGCAGAGAATAGGAAGCTTTATTATATATTTATTTATCTTTTGGTTTTCTGAGACAAGGTTTCTCTGTGTAGCTTTGCGCCTTTCCTGGAACTCACTTTGTAGCCCAAGCTGGCCTCAAACTCACAGAGATCTGCCTGGCTCTGCCTCCCAAGTGCTGGGATTAAAGGCGTGCAGCACCACTGCCTGGCTGAGAATAGGAAACTTTAGAGTTCTCATCCCTAAATGGAAAGTACATATCACACCCATTCTCTCAAGTGTCAAGGATTTTCACAGAAGTGGAAGGAAAGTAACAGCCAGAGATGATGGATGATTTTAAGGAAACTGGTTTTTAGACACGACAGAGCTCATGCATAAATTAATTCACAACAATGCAAGACTAGGGCAAAAATCCCATACATAAATCCCAGCATGGAAGCAGAGAGTAGGCACATAGACCAACCCATAACTAAGGAATACTGGCATTTGATGGCTGCTTGGGAAGACTAAACCAGTTTTCATTATTGTGTGGCCTCTGGCCTCTGTTATATCAGCCACACTATAGGACAAGAACCAAACCCAAGAATAGCTGGACTCAATGAGTTGAGAGTAAGAGAGAAACATGACAGTGGGTGAGATAGTGGGGTAGGGGTGAAATTGGAGGAGCTGGGGAGGGTACATATGATCAAACCATGCTGAATGACACTTCTTAAAGAATCATAAAAATTATTTTAAAAATGAGTTGGATTTATCTGGTTGCTAAACTGGGATCTTCAATCAACTGAATTTCCCAGGTTTATTGGCATAGAATCCCATGATCTCATCTTTTAAATGAATAATAGAAGGAAAATTCTGGTACATTTATGAAATGAAACACAATACAGTAGGGGGAAGTGAATTAACTAT
The DNA here is from genome assembly GCF_903995425.1 of Onychomys torridus. Classification (NCBI taxonomy): domain Eukaryota; kingdom Metazoa; phylum Chordata; class Mammalia; order Rodentia; family Cricetidae; genus Onychomys; species Onychomys torridus. Next base: position 7,596,544 of record NC_050443.1, read on the forward strand.
AGCTTCAAAAATAGGTTTTTAAAACTACTATCTGTCTGTCTATTTGTCTGTCTATCTATCTATCTGTCTGTCTGTCTGTCTATCTATCTATCTATCTTTAAAGATGGAACTTTGAGTATATCCACTTAAAGTCCCTGAATTGTTTTGTTTGTTTCTCTCTCTCTCTCTCTCTCTCTCTCTCTCTCTCTCTCTCTCTCTCTCTCTCTCTGCCTCCCTAGTGTGCCACCATGACTGGTCAATTTTTGCTTTTATTTTTTACATTTTAGGCATTAAACCTAAATGTAAAAGCTATATAAAATGTCCTCAATGATTGTCCCAGCAAGAAAGGAAGGGTTACATTGATTCTGTAAGTACACATTTGAGGTATTCAGAGTTATTTGCCGTGTGGGATATGCATAATTTCATGTTCTTTAGATTTTCAGCATGAGTTCATCAGAAATATTTAACATAATAAGTAAAGAAAAATTTATTTATTATCATAGCAAGGAATTTCAAAATAAGAGTCTATGGGAAACAGAGTGTGTTACAGCCATGACTGATCCCTGTACAGTGGACAAAACTAAACTTCACAGCCTGGCATCATGCCCTCTATGGAGCATGAAGAAGTTCAAAGCACACTGTAAGAGCAGGAGGCACAATGGCCTCCTGGGGAACAGAGAGCATGTTCTCTGGGGTCCTGCTCAGTGCTCAGCCCATTGAGTGGCTGTGGTGATCTCTGCCACTACAGGAGGACTAACTTTTAATGACTTTTCAGATCCCAAAGTTGACTCTCTGGTGTAGCTTAACTTGGGGAAATGTGTGTTCTCAAAGGTACCTGGCCTAGTTAGCTTAATAAGGTCACCAGGAGACTCATTTTAGAGGTGGGAGACTGTTTTATTGTTCTCTGGGTGCCCAAAAATGATGCACTAAAACAAGGCTATTGATGCCTCAGATACCATGGGGGGGCATGCCCATAGGGAGGAAACATGCTACCATTCTGTGTGTCTAGGAAGCCTTTTTAACACACTTGTCTGGGGTGCAGTAGCCTCCAGTGAGGATGGCAAGACACTCGGGCCTGAGAATGAGAGGGAGGTATGTCCCTTTCTCTGCCTCCTTCTGTAGATTATGATCTTACCAGGCATTCTGTCTCATGTTTACTATCAAATATAATGTTTCTTCATTCTTATTTTCTCTCCATCTGTTTATCTTCATACACAGTCTTACCATCTTCTTTCCTTTTTCTGTCTTAGCACATGTTCTAGCCAAGGACTCAGTCATGATTCCTTACAGTTCTAGTGTCCTTTATGGGAAGTTGCACCCCAGGACCTTTTCTATGTCCCTGAAATTTCCAGAGGTACTGGTGCAGGATCCCATGATCTCATCTTATATATAGAATTACTTTTATTTTATGTGCATTGGTGCTTTGCCTATATGTATTTCTGTATGAGAGTGTCAGATCCTCTGGACAGGGAGTTACAGACAGGTATGAGCTGCCATGTGGGTGCTGGGAATCAAACCTAGGTCCTCTGGAAGAGCATCAAGTGCTCTTAACCACTGAACTCTCTCTCCAGCCCCATGATCTCATCTTTTAACAAGTATTTGCATTTCCCAACTGCTGTCTACATTTAATCCTGATGCTGTGTCCTTCATCCTGGGCAGTGCATACTCTCACAGTGGGGTAGGGTGGGGAGTGTGTTCTTTGCACGATACTGGCTATGTTCAAGCTCTGCTTTCTCCAATCATCCATCTCAACACATGTATTCTTTCCAGCAAGGTCAGGAATGTGACAAATAAGTTCTGCACTGCCAACTTAGCTTTGAGGACTGCCTTAGTCTGTACTTGTCTTGAAGTGCACTTACATCTCCACCAAATGGAAGAGAACTCTGCTGGACACAGCAGCTGTGTTTGAACAGCCAGTTACTTTCAGGACTAAGAATCTATCATTTCACGCTTTCCTGGCTTTTGGAGTTGCTGGCTTGAGAGTTGATGTTATTCTCACGTGGCTATCTTGGTAGGTGGGTTGGAAATCTCCACTTATAACACCTAAGGCTGGTTCTGGGGTTCACATCTTTGGTATCTTGGCTATGATGTGTCTTTGTGTGGCTTCTCTCTGGTGTGTCTATTTGGAGTGTGTTTGGATGATCATTTCTTCTATAAGTTTGGGAAACACTGGCTCAAATTTTGTTGTTTAACTCATCAGTGCCTGTAAATTTCATCTCATCATGCTCTACCCCATCATAGGTTGGTTGAGTATGTCCACAGATCTGCACACACTCCTTTCTTTCTTTCTTTCTTTCTTTCTTTCTTTCTTTCTTTCTTTCTTTCTTTCTTTCTTCCTTCCTTCCTTCCTTCCTTCCTTCCTTCCTTCCTTCCTTTCTTTCATTTCTTTATTTCTTTTGAATGCTGTTTATTGAATGAGGGAGGAGGTCTTAAATATAGGCTTACAACACAATGGGAGAACCCCAGAGGGCAGAAGTTCGCTTCTGATCTTTGGTTTTTGAGCTGAGGATCAAACCCTGGGCCTTGCACTTGCTAGGCAAGTGCTCTACCACTGAGCTAAATCCCCACCCCCTCCTCTTTTTTAAAATTTAATTTTACACACATTGTTGTTTTGCCTGTATGCACATCTATGTGAGGGTGTCAGATTCCCTGGAACTGGAGCTACAGTCAGCTGTGAGCTGCCAAGTGGGTCCTGGGAATTGAATTTGGGTCCTTTGGAAAAGCAGCCAGTGCTCTTACAGCCCTGTTCATTCCTTTCTTTCTTTCTTTCTTTCTTTCTTTCTTTCTTTCTTTCTTTCTTTCTTTCTTTCTTTCTTTCTGTTTTTTGTTTGTTTGTTTTTTTGTTTTTGTTTTTCCCAAGACAGGGTTTCTCTGATGTTTTGGTGCCTGTCCTGGGTTTCGTTTTGTAGACCAGGCTGGCCTCGAACTCACAAAGATCCACCTGGCTCTGCCTCCCAAATGCTGGGATTAAAGGCATGTGCCACCACTGCCCGGCTCCTTTCTTCACATACACCTCAATGTATTGTATTTTTGTTGTTGTTGTTTTTGTTTTTTGAGACCGAGTTTCTATGTGTGCAGTCCTGGCTGTACTGGAACTTCACTTTGTAGACCAGGCTGGCCTTGAACTCATAGAAATCTGCTTGCCTCTGCCTCCCGAGTGCTGGATTAAAAGCATGAACCATTACTTCCTGGCAATGTATGATATTCTTGATGTCATCCTCCAGCCTGGAAATTTCTTCTCTGTTGATCACATCTGCTGCTGAACCTTTCAGCTGTGCTTCTGATTTGATTGATTGGCTCTGTTATTCACAGCGTTTCTCTTTGCTCTCAGAGTCTTAATTACTTTGCTCATTTTCCCTTTGTGTCTTTAGTCACCTTTCCAAGTGCTGGACCTTTCATCTACTCAGCTAATTTTCGCATCTCTGCTCTGAATTGATCTGCTTACTTCACTCATCAGTTTGGGCCCTGCATGTGGCCATAGATCCTGTGTAAAGTAGGACTCTGGAATGGTTTTCAGACATTTCAGCCCTCCTTTTCTTTGATTCTGGTGGTGGGCTCTTCTGTTTGAAGGTGTGATGATGGTAGATGCTTTCTCACATTTGGGTGTGTGGATATGTGTGTTGAGTTTTGCACATTGTTAGGGTGGATGTTTTTCTCCTCTAGGTTTTATTTCTCATTTGTTCCCACTCCTTTTGCTTCTTTGATTTTATGTGAGTCTGTCCATGTGCTGTGTTCAGCTGAATTTATGTTTCTTACTTCAGTGGGGGTTTGGGGGAACAGCAACAACAGCAGATACAATGACTGACAGCTAGCCCAGCTTAACCTGCAGTAAGAGCAATTCTGCTTCACCTGTGGCCCCAGTAAGGTCCAGAGACAGTGGCAGTAGAGAGCACTTGTCTCCAGGTGGTCTCTTTCTAGGCAAGCCTTTAAGCAGGACTGTATCCAGTTAAAGAGTGAGGATTTCATCTTCCTTTGAATCTTCTCCCTAAGGCAGGGAGTTGGTAGGGAAGGCTCCTTCTCAGTCTGTTCACTCAGGACATTTACAGAGACTCAGCCTCAGGCTCTGGGGTCCCTTTCAATCAAACATGACATATCAAGTTAAAAATATGTCCCCCGAGCCTGTGCTTCTTTGGCCCTTCCACCCATGATGTCCTCAGACCCTGGGCACATCCGTGCAGCCTGGCCAGTCTCCCTTCTGTGTACCTGAATATTCATTGTATATTTCACCTCTGTTCCTAAAAGAGGCCATGTCTTCTCTAGTTTTCCAATATCTCCTTATGAAAGCAATCTAGGTGCATTAGTTCCCTATAAATCATGGATAAGCAACCATGGGCCACGATCTCATGGATGCTACAGGATTTGTACAAGGAACTTCCATTGTTTGTCTTGTAGATAGGGGTTTAAATGTATCTGTGTCCACTCTGGTTCCTGAGTGAATCACATGGCCCCTATCTAAGATCTTGATCTGAAAAGCCAGCCTTGGAATAAAGATCCCCTTGAAGTATAGATTTCAACCTGCATTGATGAGCATGTAAGTGAGCCTGTGTGGTTCAGGTTTCATTGGAATGCTGACTACCCCTGACTAGCTCCAGCACACAGCTCAGCTGGACTGGAGTTGAGTCACTGGGCTGCTCTTTAGCCCACAGCCAGGTCTGAGAGGTGTGTTTGTAAAAGGCAAAAGACCTATATGATCCGACGAGAGACCAGAGTATGTGTGGATGGGAACAGGAGAGGTCAGTTTGGGGTGGGAAATGGAGGGAGAGAGGACTGGGAGAGATAACTGGAATTTGGGGGCATTTCACCAGCAAGGTAGAAACCTAGTGCAATGAAAACTCCCGGGAATCTACAAATGTGACCCTAACGAAGACCTCCAGTAAAGGGAGATACTGAGCCTGAACTAGCCATCTTTGTAATCAGGCAAGGCTTTCAATGGAGGGATTGGGACACCAATCCATCCATCAAACCTTGGAGCTACAATTTGCTCGGCCTGCAACATGTGCTGGGGTAAAACTGCTGCAGAACTTGTGGGAGTGGCCAACTAATGCCTGGTCCAGCTTGAGGCCCATGCTGCAGAAGGAACCCACATTTGACACTGCTTGGAGGGCCAGGGCTGGATAGCCCAGAGACCTAGGATTGAACCAAATATGACCAGAGAAAAAAAGTCAATGAAATTATTCCTAGTAATACTCTGCTGTACTTATAGACCAGAGCCTAGCATAATCATTGTCAGAGAGGCTTCATCAAGCCACTGATGGCAACAGATTCAGGGACCCACAGACAGCATTAGACACAGCTTGGGAAATCCTGCAGAAGAGGGAGAGGAAGGATTGCAGAAGCTAGAGGGGTCAAGGACACCACAAGAGAGCTCACAGAGTCAATAAACCTGGGTTCATAGGTCTGACCTAGGTCCTCTGCATATATGTATGGTTGTGTACCTGGTCTTCTTGTGGGACTCTTAAAAGTGGGAGTGTGACTGTCTCTGATTCTTTTGCTTGCTTTTGGGACCCTTTCCTTCCTACTAGTTGCTTCCTTCAGCCTTAATACAAGGGCATGTGCCTAGTCTTATTTTTAACTTGATATGTCATGTTTGATTGATATCCCTGGGAGGCCTGTCCTTTCCTGAAGGGAAATGGAGGAGGAGTGGATCTCAAGGAGGGGGAGCGGGACTGGGAGGAGAGGAGGGAAGGGAAACTGTGGTCAGCATGTAATACATAAGAGAATAATAACTAAAAAAGAATTAGAAAAAAGGGGTGCATTTGATGTTTGGTCATGCAGTGACCATATCTCTTTGTTTTCACCTCTCAGGACATTTCAGGATCTATACTTTGATTGAAGTTTTCATATTTGTAATTCCCCAGCTGATACAATGGTATCAGTACCATTGCAACTATGCTTGAGAATGCAAAAATTATCTTTCTATAAAGGCATACAAAATATCCACACAAATGTGTGGATTTCTTATGGTGTTCACTTGGCAAGACACTTCAATTCTTGGTCAGATTAGGTGTCTCCATCATGGCACAAATGCTGGTTTGGGCCAGAAAATTCTTGGGTTAAGATTTATGTTTTGTATAGTTGGACTGTCAGGGATAGTTTTCTCTCTCCCCATTCCATTTCAGGAGTCTTTACAAGTTGTGTGAACCACATTTGTCCCAAACACTGACTTTTGACTTAGAAAGTAAAGTTGGAGGTAATGAGCTAAATGTCTCTACCTGGATAGCTCTGATAGGTAATTGTTGAACTGATCTTTGTCCTCACAGAGTTGTGTAATAGAGTTTAAACCAAGGTTAGAGTAACTAATAGCCACACTCTTGTTCTGAACTATAATGTTCTATAGAAATTTCAAGTAATTAAGAGTATATTGGTTTAGAGAGAAGGTACAAGGGCAATAGTAAAGCCAGTATACACAGGAGACAATTCACTGTCTGTCTGTCTTCCTTTCTTTCTGTTGGTTGTTGTGGTTGTTGTTTTGTTTGTTTGTTTTTGTTTTCAAGACAGGGTTTCTCTGTGTAGCCCCGGTTGTTGTGGATCTCCTTCTATAGACCAGGCTGTCCTTGAACTCACAGGGATCTACCTGCCTCTGCCTCCTGAGTGCTGGGATTAAACATGTACCACTATTGCCAGGCCAGCGTTTATCTTTCTAGAACAGGGTTACTTCACTCACGATGATTGTTTCTACCTCAATTGATTCATCACCAAATGTCATAATTTCATTTTTCTCAACAGCTGAATGATATTCATATAGATGTTACATTTTCATTATCCATTCATCAGTTGATAAACATCTAGGTTGTTTCCAATTTCTGGCTATTATGAATAGAGCAACAGTGAATATGGATGAGCAAGTGTCTCTGTGGTATGAACTAGAGTCCTTTGGGTATATGCCCAAGAATGATATAGCTAGATTTTATGGTACATCGATTCCCAGCTCCCTGAGGGACTACCACACTGATTTCTGTAGTGGCTGTACTAGTTCCCATGTCCACCCTCTCCCTGCATCCTTCCTGGCATGTGCTGTCATTTGTTTTATTCATCTTGGTCATCCTGACTGGGCTAAGCTGAAATCTCAAAGTAGTTTTAATTTGCATTTCCCTGATGACTAACGATGCTGGGCATTTAAAAAAAGTGTTTCTCAGCCATTAGTCTTCCATCTTTGAGAATTCTCCATTTACTCCTATACCTTCATTAAAAATTGGGTTATTTGGTTTTTTGATGGTCAGCTTTTTTATTCTTTACAATGTCCATCTATCTTTCATATGATTCAAATGTATTTTGGTTCATATACTAAAGTGTCATGAGGTTCCTTATGAGTTCTTTAACCCTGACTTTTCTACTCTCAGGCTCTCAGAAATAATGGAATCCAGTTCCTGGAAGGGTCACCTCTGAGCTTATCTGGTGTTCTTGTGCTTATCTATCATTCACTGTATTCATCCACCTAGTCCATTAATTTTAACCCCACAACATCATGCATTTATACTTGGTTGGTTTGCCTTGTCCAATCAGAACACTGAAGACTTCCTTAAGATAATGTTCCTAAGAGACCTAATTTCTGGATTCTTCCTCCTGTCAGAAGTTTTCATTGGATTCATAGGAAACTTGCTGCTCTTTGTACTATACATGTACACCTTCTTAATTCAGCCTCATCTGAAGAAGCCCATAGATAGGATTTTCACACATCTGACACTTGTCAATGTTTTGAGCATTGTGTTCAGGCTGATACCAGATGTCATGGCATCCTTTGCGGTCAAGCTCCTTTTTTATGATGTTGGATGTACGGCGGTTTTGTATGCATACAGTGTTACCAGGGGCCTTTCCATCTGTACTACTTCTCTCTTGAGTGCATTTCAAGCCATCACTGTCAGTTCCAATCACTCCAAGTGGGCATGGCTTAAATCCAAGCTTGAGTCCTGTATTTTTCCCTCACTCCTCTTCATCTGGATCATCAATACACTTGTCTATATTACCATGTTTGAAAACATAAAAGGCCAAATCAACTTCACTGTTGTGGGTTCTAGATATTCCCAGATATACTGCCAAAGTAACCAGGTTCGCCGTCACACCACCATGTTACTTGTAACTGTATTAACGATGAGAGACACTCTGTTTGTGTTTCTCATGATGTGGGCCAGCCTCTACATGGTGACCCTCCTGTTCAGACACAGTAGGAGAACACGGCATGTCCACAGTTCCAGTGTGTCTTCCCAGGCCTTGTCTGAAAAGAGGGCCACACACAGCATCCTTCTGCTTGTGGGTTTTTTTGTGTTTTTCTATTTCTCAAACACCTTTGTCACCTTCTATTCACTTCACAGACCTAAGAGCAACCCAGTATTGGATCTGATTAGTGGAGCTTTATCTTCAGGCTACCCAATCATCTGCCCTTGTGTTCTGATGAACAACAGAAAAATTATTTCCAAATTCATGTCTTCCTTTTCAAACTTGGAATGTACCTTTTCTACAAGAGGCTGTCATGGCTAATCTGATACCCCAAACTCTCCTATGCCTTAGAGGATTTTTTTTACTACATCTGAGCAAAATAATCATGGCATTCCTTGGTACCTAATATTCAGATGGTTGGAACTGACAGGTATTGCATTTTTTAAAGTTGGGGCCTTATATAGGCCATGCTGGCCTCAAACTCGTTATGCACTGCAGATGATCTTGGTCTCCTGTTCCTCCTGCTTCCACCTCCTAATTACTGGGGTTACAGGCATGCAGCCACCTCACCTATTTTTTTTAGGTATGCTGTATTTTTAATATGAGACTCTAAAGACTTCATAGGAACAAACATACATTAATAAACAACAATTTTCATATGACATTTGCTTAACTTTTTTACTGAAGAAATTTGAAATGTAATAGTATTATAATTAGCTTCATAGTCACATGTGAACTCTTAAAATTACAGAGAGTGTCCATTAGATAATGGTCCTAAATTTTAAGGGCAATGAAACCTGGGGTCATTTTATGGCTGGAAATCACATTGTTTATTCTAACTGACCTGCCAACCTGCTTTGGTTTTCCCTGCTTGGTGCCATTGCTTTGATTTTTTTTTTTTGTTCTCATGAGGTTTACCAAGGATTTTATGGGCTCTAACTTTCCAGCACCTTGAATTCCCAACAATACCAATTTTGGGCAGGGTGGTATCTCAGTCCTCCTCATCACTTTTTGTTTGAGATTCTTCATCCTAATCATGGATTATTGTGATGTGAAATAAAGCTGACTTTCATCCTAAGAAAAATAATTGAGTAGAAGGTTTACTATTACATGTATGGTTGATCTTCTTGTGTGAAATTATTCTTCTGCTGTGGATTGTCCTGTGTGCTGTGGATATATGTTGTTATGATTGATTGATAAATAAAACGCTGATTGGCCAGTAGCCAGGCAGGAAGTATAGGTGGGACAAAGAGAGAAGAGAATTCTGGGAAGTGGAAGGCTGAATGAGAAGACTCCAGCCTGTCATCCAGGGAGCAGCATGTAAAGGCAGCAGGTAAATCCACAGAACACATGACGACATCTAGATTAACAAAAATGGGCTGAGTTTAAGTGTAAGACCTAGACAGTGGTAGGCCTGAGCTAATGGCCGAACATTTTAATTAATATAAGTTTCTGAGTGATTATTTTGTAAGTGGTTGTGGGATCTGTGGGGCTGGGCAGGACTGGGGAAAACTCCAGCTACATTCTTCCTTGAGCAATTTTTTACTTATCAACTTGTTAAACATGCCAGGAATGTTCTGGCACTGCATTAATGACAGCAAATAAATAATTGAACAAAATGGCAAAAATGAGAATAAGAAGATTATATACCACATTTATGGCAAAGAAAAAGTGCATCTTTTTTGAGCAGATGGTTATGTGGGTAAAGCATTTTCCATGCTAGAATGAGGCCCAAAGTTCAGATCCCTAGGGCTCGTGTAAATGCTGAGTGGGTATGGTGGTCTGCTACTAATTCAGACTCAGGAGGTAGAGACAGGGGATCCCCAGAGGAGCCTGTCTAGTGAGGCTAGCCATATCAGTGAATTATAGGTTTCACTGGCAGGCCTTTCTCAATGGACATGGCAGAAGAGCGATGGAAGATGATTTCTGACATAAACCATGAGCCTCTACATGCATGTACTTTTAGGTTTCAAAGCCCACACCATTCTGTGTTAGGTGTCTCTTTCTGTGTCATGGTTGTTGATCAAGTTCTCAGGCAAAAATCCAGTGCCATACCATCTATCTGCTGCTATGCTCTCTAACATGATGGTCATGGTTTCTTAACCCTTTGAAGTAGTAAGCCCCAAATAAACACTTTCTTCTATAAGTTGGTCATGGTGTGTTATCACAGCAATAAAACTGTAACCAAAACATTTTACAGATAAATTTCTATTTTACAAGTGAGACAGAAGTGCAGTGTCCTAGGTTCATTTCTGTTATTGTGACAAATTATCTGACAAGAAGCAACGTAAGTGAGATTGGTTTTATTTTAGCTCTCAGTTCCAGGGTGTAGCTCCTTATTGTGGAAGAAATCACAGCATTTGGACCTTGGAGCAGATAGAGACATAACCTCCACAGTGGAGAGCAGAGAGAAGTGAATGCATACATACTTGCTCCGGCTTGTCACTCTCACTATACTTATATAGTCCAGATCTCTTTCTAGGGAATGGTGTCACCCATAGTGGGGCTATGTCTTCCCACACCAGTTAACAATAAAATCCCCTACAGACATGCCTATAGTTCAACCTGATCTAGATAATCTCTCACTGACTCTAGATTGTCATGTTGTAAATGAAAACTAATCATCATCACAGGCAGGAAGAGTCAATTATTTGCCCAACGTCACATAGTAAGTAACAACTAGAACTGGGACCTGGTTCATGTGCATTGAACTACTTCACTGTGTTGTTTTCTTCTAATAATAAAATGAAATAAAATAAAGTATAATGAGATAAAACAAAAACTAACACATTGGAATTGGACAAAACAAACAGAAGGAAAAGAGCCCAAGAGAGGAAACAAGAAACAGAAACCCACTGTTCATACACTCAGGAATACCATAAAAACACTAACCTGGAAGCCATAACATATATGTGAAGGATCTGGTGCAGAACTGAGCAGGCCCTATGCATGCTGCATTAGTCTCTGTGAGTGCATATGAGCTTTGATCATGTTGACTTAGAGGGTATAGGATAAAAGGTCTGAAAATCTACCAAAACCCACCAATCCTTGAGCTCAAAATCCCACTAATCCCTGGCCTTGGCTTGAAATCCCACCAATTCCCACTCTGGAAATCTTCACCATGGAAAATTCCTCCCCCAAGAAACCCATATAAGCCTGTCTCCTCAGTTCCCTGCTGCTTCTTTCCCAAGAAGAGGGAGCCAACCTCTTGTGTCTTTCCCAATAAATCTTGTGTGTGAGGTTTGTTCTGTGGTGTGACTTTGTGGCATTCCTTGGGTCCCAACTTCCAGGACACCTTTCCTTACAGTCCTGTAACACTGCATTGGTGAAACTCTCCCTTTCAGAACCACAGTACCACTATTGGGGAAGTTTTCCCTTCAGAGCTGCAACACTCCATTGGGGAAGCCTTTCTCCTCAGAGCTGTATAGAAGGTCTTGTTTTCTTGGTGTTCCTCTGTCTCTTCAGGCTCCTCTCCCACAACATTCCCTGATCCCTAAGGGGAGAGATTTGATGGAGACATCCCCTTTGGGCCTGAGTGTTTCTAGGTTTATCACTTTCTGCATGTCTAGTTGTGGGTTCTCTTCTTTCTTACTTGGACATTTAGTTAATGTGCAGGAATTTGGTGCTGGAGACAGCCATATCAAGATTAATGTAAGAACCCAGTTGCTAGAAAGCCTGAAAGCCCATCCAGTTGAGGTTTATATAACAAAAAGAACATGCACAGGCCTGTTTGTAGAGGAAGACTGGAGTAAAGAAGGAAGTCAGGGAAATGTGTTACCTTTTATTAATAGGCAAAATCCCTGCACAATACTTACAAGATAGGACGAAGAATCCAAACTGGGACGTCAGTTGTTGCAGCCAATGCCACCACCTCTTTGTTCCAGTGGGGGATGGGGAAGCTGAACCAAGCCACAGTCACTTGCTCAGTGGCTCACTGGACCAAGTTGCTAGTGGACCAATGACAGAATTCATGTAACATTCCCTCCCCTGCTTTCTTTCTTTTTTTTTTTGTCTAATTAAGAAGGAAGATTCTGCTGGGCAATGGTGGTGCACTCCTTTAATCCCAGCACTCAGGAGACAGGGGCAGGTGGATCTCTGTGAGTTTGAGGCCAGCCCGGGCTACAGAGTGAGTTCCAGGAAAAGCTCCAAAGTTACACAGAGAAACCTTGTTTCAAAAAACAAACAAACAAAAAAGGAAGGTTCTAATCCTAACATCAAAAAACTATAAACAATAAGAACTATTATCAAGTATTGTCCAGAAGAAAAGGTAATAACCTAATCAAAAATTAAACTACATGTAACAAAAACAATTAAGTAAGAAATACATGCTAAATGTCCTGACCATAATTAATTGAAGAACTAATTTATAGAGATTACTCCAATAGCTGTTCTCTCCTGAAGAATCCAAAGTTTTGTACCTAATATATCTTAGCTAAGATTTGGAAGATTCATAACTGTAACTGTCTAGTCTTCAACCCCATCAAAGACCTGAAAAGGAAAAGTATATTACCTTAGCAAGCAGGAAGTGCAAGTAAACAATTTCCAAAAATGTAAGAAATGACAGAAACAGTTGGCTGCCTGGACAGTCACCCAAGGTTCCTCTACAATGCAAGGGCATCCATCTTTGGTCTACAGACCTAGAATCTCTGACAGACCTTTTTCAGAAGCAGGAAAGTTTGAAGGACTGTCCAACCCTGCCTTGGCAAAGTTCTGAGGTCGCTTTTCTTTGTGTCTTGCTTGTCCAGATTGGAAAGGGTATTTACCGTCAGCAATTGAGGCAAGGGCAGTTTCTTGCCCTATAGGCCAGTTTGTGCCACAAAGAAAGCAAACTCCATATGGAGTATCTTTGGCACCCATCATTCTCTTTAAAAGTGCTGGTACCACCAAGAGTAGGTGTGTCTCATGTCAAAAAACAAATTCTGAATTATTAAAATATTTTAGCCAGGCAGTGGTAGCACATGCCTTTAATTCCAACACTTGGGAAACAAAGGCAGGTGAATCTCTATGAGTTCCAGGCCAGCCTGGTCTACAGAGCAAGTTCCAGCAAAGTCCCCAAAGTTACACAGAGAAACCTCGTCTTGAAAAAAATAAAAACAAAAAACAAGACAACAACAAAAAATTTAAATGCCATATTCTATAGATCTTTGAAATGTTTGAAGATTACCTATCTATTTGAAACATATATATGTATACCTAGAAAACCTAACTAATATGACTATAAGTTTGATAAATATGGGTGACAATAACTTGTAATTCCTTATTATCCTATATTGCTTTTAAGGACTAAAACTTCACAATATATAAATAAACAAGCTGTATAGGTGTGAGCTGTATAGATAATACCTTAAGCAAAATTAGAAACAGATGTACAGTATAAGGACAATAATTTCCAATTTTGTAACAATATACAAAAATCTTAGATGGGAGTAGATACATACAGTATAACAAAAATAACCTAAATTTGTATCAACACACAAAAATATCTTAAACAGAAGTAGGAACATATATACAGTATAACAAAAATAACCTTGAATTTGTATTAATATGTAAGAATCTATACCATGTAAGTTTTTTAAGACTGATAAATGCTTTTAAAGTTTGCAAGTAGATTTAATAATCTGCCTTTTTATCCTATCATATCTATCCTCTCTTTCTCTATTTCAAATAAGATCCCTGAGTCTTAATCTCTTTTGTTCAACCCCTTACCCTAAACTTAAAACAAAACCCCCTTCATGATGACGATTATCCATAATCCCAAGAAAAACCAAAACCCATCCACCCCACCTATTGGAAAAGTGGGCATCGTGTTCTTAGAATTACTTCCTGCTGTCTGGGGGTGATGGTATCTCTATGGGACCCGGTAAAAACCAAAATAATTCTTAAGTCTCAGGAGAAGTAGCTGCATCATTTGTTGCTAGTCTCTGAGTAATGGGAAAGTGTAGAGCTATCTGAAGTTCTGACTGGACTGGTGCAAGAGTGGACCATATCAGCTAATCACCTTGGAATTGCCCTGAGCAGTTTTTAGTTCAAATCCAATCTTTGGGTAGTGTTTAATGGCTTAATGGCATTATTACAATTCAGGTAGAATTGTCATTGTGGGGTCCCATCACCTTTTTGGAATCTTCAGAGATGGTTGTTAGGAAAGTTTATTGTTCACTGTAGAAAACTTGAAGGAAGTCGTCAGAAGAATGTGTTACCTTTTATTCACAGACAAAATTCGTGCACAATAATTACAAAATAGGATGAAGAATCCAAGCCGGGACACCAGTTGCTATGCTGCCTCTGATGCTGCTGCATCTTCATTCCAATAGGGAATGGGGAACGTGAACCAAGCCACAGCCACTTGCTCCGTGGTCCAGTGCCAGTTTGCCCAACTTTCAAGACAGCATGCATCTTGCCCCACTGCATTTTATTTGGGTTAGTTAACTCTGCCCTCTGGACCAAGCTGCTCCTTTCAATTGGCAAGTGAACCAATGACAGAATTCCCATAACACTGGAAGCCTTTCCCAACCTGGGCATCATTCAACAAATTTTCCTCACCTGGGATGCATCTAAGGAACAGAGAATTCTGGCTATGCAAATGGTGTGTGTGTGTGTGTGTGTGTGTGTGTGTGTGTGTGTGTGCGCGCGCGTGTGTGTTGGGGGTACTATGCAAGTGTAAATGTCATATAAAGGGTCATATGCCCTGTGACCTAGCTATTTGTTTTTTTTTTTTCTTTCTGCTCACTAGCCCACTCCCATTCTTGCGAGTGTTTCCACTTTCTGTTGTTTTCTTTCTTTTGAGACAGGGACTCACCATGTAGCTCTGACTGAGCTGGAACTCACGATGTGCACCAGGCTGGCCTTGAATTCACAGTGACCCACCTGCTCCTGTCTCCTGAGTACTGGTATGAAAGGTGTGCGCCACCCTGTTTTTCCCCGTAATAAATTGCCTCTTTCCGTGAGAGTCTGAACATTTTTGGTCTTTTTCTGAAGCCCCCTATCTGCCATGCAGACGCTTGCAGACTTCCATTTCTGAACATGATGGCTTTCTTGGACCCTAACCTAAAAGTCATGGTTTCTCTTTTATCCAAATTCCTTCTCCCAGCAACGGCCAAAGGTTACAGGTTGCCTGTCCTGTTTAGTGCTTTTTATGCCTTCAAAAACTAATAAAATTGTTATTCTCAAATGCTTTTATTAATGAGACTAAACTGCACAAGGGAACACCAGTTCCCCCAGTAATATTCACGCCTATCATCCTGCATTGGGTCCCTGTATCTCAAAGTGCCCTCATTCATTCAGTCCGGTTGGCCTGGTTATTCCTACAGAGACCAGAGTCCCTATTTCTGTACCACTCAGAGACCCGAAATTCTGCCTCTAGTCATGTTCTTCCCAGCAACCTATGGTATTCTCCATGGCTGTCAGCGTCTGAGCTACAAGGGGGTCCTACAAACAATATCGCAATGACTAGAAATTTCCTCATCTCCTCACATACTGGGGTCCCAGTGACTTCCCCACACCTCCTTATTAAAATTATATTATTTATGTATTTAATGTGTATACATGTATTGCCTGTGTGTGTGTTTGCACCACATGCATGCCTGGTGCCTGTAGAGGTTAACGGAGGGCATTGGATCCTCTGGGACTGCAGTTACAAATGGTTGTGGTATGTGGGTGCTGGGAACCGAACCCTGGTCTTCTGCAAGATCAGCCAGTACTCTTAGCCACTGAGCCATATCTTCAGGGCCCCTCCAATCTCCTTATTACAGACATATTCACAACACTGTCATTCCTTTTAAACATCCCAACTTCTCTAATATTAGTCCAGTTCCTCTTGTTTCAAGCCAATCCCTCTGCCACACTCCATTCCTTCATGTCCATCCCAGCTCGCTTTGGTCATTGAATTCTTTGCCTGATAGTTCTAACCCTCCTATCTCACCTCACCTCATCTCTTTCTGCACTAGGATCACTATGGTAACAGTAACCTTTAGATTTCCCCCATCACAATGAGACGCGCCCGTTGTCTTGGAAACCACGCACCCGCTCGTGCACACACCAAGCCCGGACCAGACCAAGACCTG
This sequence comes from Onychomys torridus, assembly GCF_903995425.1. Classification (NCBI taxonomy): domain Eukaryota; kingdom Metazoa; phylum Chordata; class Mammalia; order Rodentia; family Cricetidae; genus Onychomys; species Onychomys torridus. The sequence goes on from NC_050443.1 coordinate 7,612,737, forward strand.
GGCCTAGTATCTCTCTGAACCTGAGAGCAATGGCGGCTTCCTTATTGTGCGGTTAGTAAAGGACCTTCCCCATTCCTCTACTCTCTTTCCCTAGGACTAAGCGCCCACAACCTCCCAATCCAGCCAGTTAAGGATGGACGCTTGTGCCAGAGACTAGGTTTACCAGCAAAGTTGGACACTGCACATGCGCTCTAGCACGCACTCAGAAGGCGGAGCGACGCTCAGCCTGATGGAAGTTGTAGTTTCCTACGTTCCACAGCAGATGACCAATGGGTGAATTGGATGGGGACCAGGTTTCTGAAGCTGGGATCTAAAGAGTAAGCAGTATTGTTACCACAGGAACGAAACAGCGCCAGCCTCCCAGCTGGTCGGCCATTTCCTTTTCATCTTTCTCACAGCTTACTTTGCACCACAAATCCTGGATACAATGGAGAACTAATTAGATTTTTTTTTTCTTATTGAGAGGGTGGAGTGTTGGTCATAAACTGATAATAACGTCATAGGTCACGGATAGTATGCTAATGGATGAATAGGACGCTTCGAGTAAAGAAGAATTGCAGGCAATGTTAGAATCTTTGTACACACACTCGTTTATCCCTACAGAACCCTATGAAGTAAGTACTATTATTATCCCCAAATTGTAACATAAAGAAGCTAGCAGGAGAGATGGCACAGTAGGTGAGAGCATTTGCATTCAACCTGACATCAGGGTTAAATTCCATGGGAGCAAGAACCTACTCCCTCAAGTCATCCTCTGTCCTCCACACATATGCTGTGGCATAGGCATACACACACACACACACACACACACACACACACACACACACACACACAGTTAATTAGTAAGCAAACAAATAAATTAAAACATGTAACATAAAGAAATTAACCAACTGAAAGCTACACATGTGAAGCCAAGGATGCGAGCCCAGGCAATACGTCTTCACTGGTAAATTTGTGAAAGACTTCCAGATGATGTGTGTCTTTGAGGAACGAGGCAGAGAAAGCCAGAGTATGGGGTGAGGTGATTTTAGGGAAACTACTCAGGGATGGTCTTCAGTAGGAGGTGAGTTTTGCACTGGCCCAAAGGGACTCATTTTATTCACCAGTTGGGCACCTGGATCACACCCCAGGAGTCACAGTCCTAGTTGGCTTTTCTGTTGCTGTGATAAACACCATGACCAAAAACAACTTGGAGAGGGAAGGAAAGGGTGTATTTGGCTTCTGGTAACTGGTTCTTCATCGAGGGAAGCCAGTGCAGTACTGCTGCTCACTGGCTTGTTAGCTACATTTTTTCTTTTCTTTTCTTTTCTTTTCTTTTCTTTTCTCTTTTCTCTTTCTTTTCTTTTCTTTTTCTCTTTCTTTTCTTTTCGTTTCTTTCTTTCCTCCTTCCCTCCCTCCCTCCCCCTCTCTCTCTTTCTTTTCTTTTCTTTTCTTTTCTTTTCTTTTCTTTTCTTTTCTTTTCTTTTCTTTTCTTTTCTGAGACAAGGTTTCTCTGTGTAGCTCTGGCTGTCTTGGAACTGGATCTGTAGACTCAGAGCTGTCTGCCTCTGCCTCCCAAGTAGTGGGATTAAAGGCATGCGCCACCATGCCAGGCTTAGTTACCTTTCTTAAACAGCTTAGGCCCACTCGCCTAAAGATGACACCACCTACAATGGGCTGGGCCTTTCTACATCAGTTAGCAAGTAAGAAAAAGGATTCACAGACATGTCCACAAGGCAACCTGATGGAGGTGAACTTAGTTTGCTTTCTGTGGCTGTAACAAAACACCATGACCAAAAGCAAATTGGGAAGGAAAGGGTTTATTTGGTTTACACATCCCAGGTTACAGTCCATTGAGGGAAGCCAAGACAGGAACTCAAAGCAGGAACCTGGAGACAGGAACTGAAGCAGAAGCCACGGAGGAACACTGCTTACTGGTTTGTTCCCCATGGCTTACTTGTTCAGCTTGTTTCCTTATACCACCCAGGACCATCTACCAAGGGGTAGCACCACCTACAGAGGACTGGGCCTTTGTCCATCAATTAGCAATCAAGAAAATGCCCCCAGACTTAACCCCACACAATCTGATAGAAGCATATTCTCAACTGAGGCTCCTCTTCCCATTTGACTCTAGCTTCTGTAAAGCTGATAAATCAAATCAAAATCTAACCAAGACAAAACCAATTTCTTAGTTGAGATTCCCTCTTCTCAGAGTTAGATTTGTCAAGTTGGCAAAAACTATGAAGGTAACTAATCTTGACTTTTCTTTCTGCCTTCCCTAAGGGGAAATCTTTTTATACATACTGTCCTTAGGCCAAAAATATACTTCATTCTGTGATTTGTTTTGGCAAACATTTTTTTCAAGGTGAAGTTCCTTATGAGAAAAACCATACCCATTTTACTAAATCTCTTCTATGCTCTATTTCTGTTTTCAAAATTTCTCTCTGCTGTGTGTGTGTGTCCCCATGAAGGCCAGAAGAGGGCATCAGGTCTCCTGGATCTAGAGTTATAGATGGTTGTGAGCCACCCCATGTCATAATGGGGGCTGAATTTAGGTCCTCTGCAAGAGCAGCTAGTATTGCTAACCACCAAGGCAACCCCTCCCTATTTCTAATGTGCTCCCTTATCAATACTGTTTTGTGGATTGTGGGAAGCCAGAATATAGACAATTCTCTTGGGCAATACAAGACACATCAGCAATAAATGCTTATTGTTGTATACCTAAGATGTGTTTTGGTTGTTAGCATAGCACCAGTGTAGCCATAGACAACTGACACTCAGTAAGCCCAGTCAACCTTGTGACTTATGGATGAGAACACAAAGGTCTTCTGGGATCTAAATATAAGCACCTGATACTAGGACTTTGAACATGTATCTTTCTGGGGCATGAAAGGTGTGTGTGTGTGTGTGTGTGTGTTTCATCACACAAATGGCAGGACAAAAGAGGAGAAACCTGTCACTGTAACCCCCACATTCAGGTAGAGTTAGAACCTTTGATGCCTTGTCTGAACCATTGAGTTCTCATTTACCTTAAAATTCTTTTATTGCTATTCTAAGTGTGCCTTGTGATCCATCAATAACAGAATCATCTTTCTCAAATTTCTTGACCCTCCTTGACCTGCCAAATCTAACTCTGTACCTCAACAAGCTTCCCTTCTCATGTTTACATGGAAGTCTGAGCAAAGTCTACCTTAAGTTGGATTTTGTAGCCTACTATTGACTCAGGTCCCTTGTATGAGTTGTGCACACAGAACCCCAAAGTCAAGCCACTCTCCATCATCAACATCCTTCACTTCAGAAGTACCACACTAGAACAAGCCCTAGGACCCGGATCTAGAGTCCAACAAGAATCTAGATATTTCTGATTTATTCTCTCTCTCTGTCTCTTTCTGTGTTTGTGAATGTATGCATGTGGATGAGAGAGAACAACTGTTGGGGACCAGTTCTCTCCTTCCACTGTGGGTTCTGGGGATTGAATTCATATCATCAGGTTTGCAAGGCAACCTTTTTTAAAATTTTATTTATTTCTTTTTAATTTTAGCCTGCTGAGTCATCTCTTTGGCAATAGATGTTCATCTACCAGTTTTCTGCTGCTCCTCAGGATGGGCTTCATATCTACACTGGTGGTGAGCAGGCCTAGAATCATTTCATGTTGGAACATTTTAAGAGTAAGATAATCTTTCCTAGAAGTTCTGTCTCCACTGGAGAAGACTCCATTAGTCAAAAACCTATTCTCAAACTAATCACTGAGAGGACTTTGGCGTGCTTAAATGTCTGGAAATTGCTATGGTTGTGAAGTGGTTCAGAAGAAGGAGGATGAGTCATCAGCTGTCCTAGCAATGGATTAATTGTAACCCTCCTCCCCACCATTCATCCTAGAAGAAATTCAATGACAGAAAGGACAAAGGGATGCTGGGCCATTTCATTTTTCCTCTGGATCCGTGTCCCCCACTCTCTCAGAAGCCATGAACTCAGCCTGGAGACCAAAATAATGCTGTTTATTCCAGTCTCAAAGCACAGTTGTTCAATTAGTTCCCTTCCCTCTGAGGCAGTCTTTAGGTTGTCCCACTTGATCTTCAGGGCCATCTCCCCTGCCCCACCCTGAGAAATGGCCAAGTGCCCAGGTCATCCTACCATCTCTTCTCTTCCTGTGCTTTGTCATGTCCTTTGAAAAGTCTGTCTTCTCCCCTTAGCACCCTCTTCTTCCGTGCTTCACTTCCCCAGTCCTATCTCTTGCCCTCCCTCCTCCTATCTTTTCCTCCCTTCTCCACAGTCTTACTCACTCTCCCTAGCTTCTCCTGTTCCAATCTTGTAGTCCCCAGGGCTCTCAGTCCTACTTCTGTCAGTGTCCCCATAACTTGGCTTCTTTTCGTGACCTCCATTGAGCCTCCCCCTGGCCCAGCTCTGTCCCTTTCTTGTCTTCTTTATTGTCTGATCCTGTCTACACCTTTCCTCATGCATTTCTTCTCCAGAGCAATGTCCTTTCAATGTGCCCTGGCCATTGCATTTCCCATAGGTGTGGCTCCAGGATCTCAGAGACCATAGCCAGCATCCTCTAGGATGTAGAGGAAATTGGCCAACGAGAGGTCCTTAGGTGACTCAGGAGGTGATTACAAGGCCTGGGGTGGCCCCTTGGGCATGAGCCCTGTTATCTTTGGGATCAAAGAATATGTTTCTGCCCTCCATGTGGAGGGTAGCAGGAAGGGGTGCACAGGGTCAGGGTTCCTGGGATCTCCCCCAGCAATCTCTGAGCAGGTCCATGTGGAACAAGGCTGCCCCTGTGAGGAGACGTGCAGCAAAGAGGTGTCTGCAGGGCAGGCGTCTGGCAGCATGGATGGAGCAGCTGCAGTGTGTCAGGGCTCCATCCAGGAAGAAGTCTGAGGTGCCATCCTTAAGGGCAAAGCCAGCTCCGTTCCAATGGAAACCCCGGGTTCCGTGCTGCCTGGCGAAGGCTAGTTCCTCAGCCACTAGGTCTGCCAGCTCAGGCCCACAGGCTGCTCGGAACTTGGCTAGTGGCTCGCAGTCCACCCCCTCATCTCTGCAGGGGCGGCAAAGCCTCTTTGGTTCCCCTGGGCCTTCTTCGCCTCCCCCTTGTACCATCTCCCCTGTGGCAAGGGACTCCACTCTTGCCACTGCCCATTCTGAATTGCCCTCCAACACAGTCCGCACAGGGGTGGTGTATGGTACACCATTCCCCAGCCCTGGAAGCCTCCCCTCTGGATCCCCAAATTCCATCTGCTGTGCTCCATTCTTGGAAACCACAGTCCGGGGCGCCTCTTCGTCTCCATTTGCTATTCCTGTAGCTCTTGCATCCTCCAAATGAACAACAACGATGTCCTCCAGGCCTCGCCTCCTTTTGACTTGAAACCTCCCACCTCTCTCCTCTGTAATCTCCGACCCTTTCTGGCCCTCACCACCCCACTCGGGTCCCTTCTGATCTCCATTCTCGGGGACCAACTCTAAGGGCTTCTCCCCATGGACCTCCCTCCACTTCCTAACGTCTAGTCCCTTTTCCATGTCAAACTGAGGCCCTTTCCAATCTCGAGGTTTCGTTGGACATGCCATCTCCTCTTGCAATTTGATGTCCCTCCAGGGACTTCCTTCAAGACTTTTGGTCTTCTCAGACTCAACCTGGGTGCCTCTTTGGTCTGTGGGCCCCAGCACCCTAACCCTTCCATCCTCCACCTGGGTTCCCCTCCAGTCTCTGACCTCTGGCCCTCTCAAGTGCTCTTTTTCTAGCTGGAATCCTCTCCCTTCAGGTCCCCTCACCTTCTGATTCTCCAACCAGACTCCTTGACCATCTCTCAACTGTAATCCCTTCCCCTTCTCACTTTCTCGCTCAGGCCCTCCCCAGTTGCTGGTCTCTGAACCCCTCACCTTCTCTTTCTCCATCTGTGCCCTATTTCTGGGCTCACTCTCCAGCAACACTCTGTCACCATGAGCACCCTCGGAGGCTGCTTCTCCAGTCGCATCAGCCCACTGCATGGCCACTAGGTCGCGAAGGCACTGAGCCACACTGTGTGAGGGGCTGAGGCGTCGAAGAAGTCGTCTTCGATGGCCACGCACTAGAGCACAGGCATCCAGGTCACGGGTTGCTTCATAGGCACGGAAACGTACCCACATGTCGTGGCGTGGTGCCCAGTTATGCTCAAAGTATCTGATGAAGGCAGTTGGAGCCTGGGAGCGTAGCTCAGCCAGTGCCTCGCTGTAAGCTGTATAGGACTTTGAATCTGCTAGACGGCAGAGGAGTGGCCACAGGTCTGGATCCTCCTGATTGGCACCGCCCAACTCCTGTGCCTTACTGAAGAGCGTCTCCAGACCCTGAGCTCGACAGATCTGCACACGTGCACACGGCAACAGCTGGCGAACTGCGCGCAGCTGTCCCGCCACCTCAGGTCCAGCTGTGAGGCAGCGCACGCGGCCTTTGACGTCTGGAGCACTTTGCAGCAGGGAGACTAACATGAACCTCAGCAGGCTGGGTGTACCGGGACGGGCCACACAACAGGCAGTCTGGCGCGCACGTCCAGCGCTGTCCACACACAGCACTGCCATCAGGTCCAGCGCGCCCTGCAGCCCGGGCAGCCGATCCACCAACAGGATACGCGGGAAGCGCCGCAGCAGTGCCCTAGTGCGTGATGTCAAGAGGAACACGGTCTCCACCATTGCTTGGTCCTCTACGAACACCAGCTTCACCTGTGGGCACGGGCAGGGAGGCAAGGAAAGATGTCGAGGTCAGGGCACATGGTGTGTGTGTGTGTGTGTGTGTGTGTGTGTGTGTGTGTGTGTCCGTCCGTGCACGTGCGTCCTGCTCAATTCCCAGGGCACATCCTTCCTTTGCAGAAAATGCAAATCCATTCGTTCATGCATTTGCACAGAAACTTTTGATTGACCAGAGTCAGTGTAATAAAATCAAAATCCAGTGCTGTGTTTGCAACCAGGACACCCTATTCTGACCTGACAATACTAGGATATTTGTATGTGATTAGCCCCTCGTTGCTGCTGCTGGAAGACGGATGTTACTCCTTCTTGCACCTAGGAGCACTCTTTGCAAGGACCTTTGGACTACTACTGGCAACAGGAGCTGCAAGAGCAAGAGACAAGCGGCCATCTAGACCCACTCCCTGTCAGCTGGAGCTGAGACTTTCGAACCTGCTTAGATAAGCCTCCCAGGAGGTCCCCATGGCTTTGGTTTGAGGGCCACTGTTAAGCAGCAGATTGTGGAGGCAGATAAAATGGTGTTGATTTGAGCCTCTCAGCCTACCTCATGGCTTGATTTTACCCCCCTACCTCAGTTTCCTCTTTAATCTCCATCCCTGCGGATTTCCTCTTCTAGGAACTGTTTATTCCTCCCAGCCCTGAATGAGGGAGCAGCAGTTAGAAAAAAGCTTTCTAGACCAGACTGCCACACTTAAGGTCCTGCAACCCCTACTTTTTGGCCGAGTGGCTTCTGGCAGCTTACCTCACCTCCATCTCATCTCTAAAAATGGCAATAGCAAGTCCTGTGACTAGAGGGATGAAATGCATTCATGTATCTTCTACATTGCTTGGTGCAAGCAACATCATTACTAAGAAGCAGTATGGACTCTCTTAAGAGTCCAAGTTCATAATGACCACATTGAGTATCTGTTTGCAGACACCCGCAAGACAGGGTTTCATTTAGCCTAGGTTGGTCTCAAATTATGTAGCTAAGGATGCCCTTGAACTTCTGATCCTTTGGTCTACCTTCTAAGATGTGGGATTACAGGCACTTGGTTTATATTTGGTGTTGGGGATGGAACCCAGAGAACCAAGCAAGCAAGCACTCTACCAACTGAGCTATATCATCAGGCCCAGATCTCTTTAGGTAGTGGGCCAGTCCTGGGGCTCCTTTGACCAGTTCTGTAAGAAATAACCCACAGCCGTGGAAACAGAATTTGAATTCAATTTAATGAGAGCCCTCCACAGCCACTCTGCCATAATCCAACCTAATCTTGCAAGACTATTTAGAAAACATTGAACCACATTCAGCCTTCCTAAAATCTACTAAATAACTTGGGGACAGAAGGAGCAGATGGTTCAAAGGGCAGAGTGAGCATGAGGACCCGATTCAAATCCATAGCACCACATAAAAAACTGGGCACAGCTTTCACTGTAACCATAGCCCCGGGAAGCAAACACAGGCAGATCTGAGAGTTCGGGAAGCGCCAGCCTGGCTGAAGACAGCAGTTTTTCACCTCAGCATGACATCTGTCTCAAGGCAGTAAGACAGAAACAGCGGAAGACAGATGATGCTCCGATCAGGCTTCTGCGTGTACATGTACACTCTTATGTGCAGGTACATGCAACACAATACACACATATGAGCAGCTACACGCATATACACAGAGAGACAAAGATAGACAGAGATCTAATAAGTAACGGGTTTAGCAGAATTCAAAGAGAAGAAAGACATTACTTCCCCAACCCCAAAATCACATGCTTAGCACCCCAAAGGGTACCAAGATTCAGTATGTGTGTGTACGTATGTGTGTGTGTGTATATATATGTTTTTTTTTTCTTAGACATGGTTTCTCTGTGTAGCCCTAGCTGTCCTAGAACTTGCTCTGTAGAGCAGGCTGGCCTCAAACTCACAGAGATCCTCCTACCTCTGCCTTTCAGGTGCTGGGATTTAAAACGTGTACCACCATGCCTGGTGAGATCAATGTATTTTAAGAAAAAACATATACTAAGTTTATCATTGACACAGTTACAGTTCTACAATAATATTTTCAGACATTATTTAATTTTGAAAATTATTTTATGTGTATTTTTTTTCTGCATGTCTGGCTGTGAATCATGTGTATGTCTGGTATCCATGGAGGCCAGAAGAGGGTGTTGGATCCACTGGGAACTGTAGGAACTAGTTATAGTTGTAAGCCTCCAGGTGGATGCTGGAGATTGAACTGGGTCCTCTGGAAGAGCAGTCAGTACTCTTAACCACTGACCCATCTATCCCTCCAGCCTTCATCATTTTACACTGTCATGTAGATTTACTTAAAATATGTTCAACCCACACCTGCTATATATATTCAGTAGGGCAGACACATGGAGATCTACACAATTACATTTTAATTTAAGCTGTGTCATTTTGTGGTAATAAACTGTTAACTGTGAGTATAAGATAACTTTCTGGGTTCTGTGACTGCCAGTGAATCCCTGAACCCCAGAGTGGCGACAAAGGTCTCCAACAGCACCAGGGGAGTGATTTGCCCAAGTCTTGCAAATGGTGGGTCTAGGAGATAGGTTCAGGCCTTTAGGAGTGGCTGGGTGACACTTAATGGATATGCTGACATTTGATGAAGGTGGTTCTCTATACTGTAAACAGGTTTAGTTTTCTTCCAAACATTTATGGAGCAAACATGATATATAAAGTACTGCTCTAGGCATGAAAGGGTGTAAATAGGATGCAACATTGAGTGTGTAAACCGAAGCAAACCGAGGAGAAATACATCTTAAGTTGATGATTCTGGGTGAATGAAGTGCTTAGGAACATTAGTCATGCATGAAGCATTCGGACACATACACATAATCCTCACCCGACAACCCTATAAAATAATGTCTATTATCATCATCATCTTCATTTACAGATGAACAAACTGGAGCTTCATGAACCTAAGTTACCTGTTCATAATGCATTCACTATCCCACAGCTAGTAAACAGCATAACCAAAATGTATGAGCAGCTTCCAGAACATATCAACAGCAATAAGTCATGTTGCCAGCTTTGACTATTTCCCCTCAAAATTAATTGATGTGATATAAACATTGTCAAAACTTGGAGAAGGTCTTGATGAAAGCCCTTGTCTCTGTCCTTTGCATAATGTACTGGTTATTTTGTCACTGTGACCAAATACCTGCTAAGAAACAACTAAGTTGAGGAAGAGTTTATTTTGGCTTACAGTTTTCAGGGCTGCAGACCTTCATGGCAGGAGTGGGGGTATGGAGGAGTGCGAAGTGGCTGGTCACCTGTGACTACAACCAGGAAGCAGAGCTCCAATAGGAAGTTGGGCCAAGCTATAAAGACTCCAGCCTCTCCTTCAGTGTCCTGTTTCCTTCAGCAATGCTCCATTTTGTTAAGGCTCTACAACATTCCAAAGCTGTGTCACAGACCAGAGACCAGACAAGCACATAAGCCTATTCTCACACTCAAACCATGACAAGTGACTGCACTTTTCTCTATCCTGGGCACTTAGGATTGATATTTCACATACTTTGCAGGTGAGCAGCATCATGACTTGCTTTGGTCAATGAAATACAAAGAAAAGGAAGAGGCACTGAGCTTTCTAAAACAATCTCTGCTATGCCTTTCAGTACTAGCAGTGTCCTGCAATGGTGTTTGTATTAAAAGCTTGTGCTCCTTGGAGCCTTCTGGGAGGTCTTTAGTTCACTGGGGTACATCTGAAGGACTGTGTCCCATCTGTATCGCAGCTTCTCTGCTTCCTGTCTTGCCAGGGCCTGGAGCAGCTTGCTCTGCCATGTGATCAGCACATGATGTACTACCATGCCAGAGCCCAAAGCAATGAGGCTCCTGATTTTTGACCTGAACCTCTAGAACTGTGAACTAAATGAACCACTTTACTTTGTAAGTTCATGGCCTTGGGCAGTTCAGTATAGTGATGTAAAGCCAATGCACACTTACTTAGAAAACTGCTGCAGAGTGAAAGGAATATATGAATGCTGCTTATCTAGTCTTGGGATGATAATAAAGAATTCCTTTTCAGAATACTGATATGCTTTATAATACAGAACTCTCTCAAAGGAGCTTATAAATGAAAGAAACCGAGTGAAACCATGCAAGGTGATGGACTGAGCACCCCACTCTCTCCTCAACCTGCAAAGATAAAAGGTGACAGGTACAAATGCTGTGGATATCGCTCTGTGTAAATAAAGTTCTGATTGGCCAGTGGCCAGGCAGGAAGTATAGGCGGGACAAGAGAGAAGAGAATGCTGGGAAGTAGAAGACTGGAGAGAGACACTGCCAGCCGCCGCCATGAGAAGCAACATGTAAAGACACTGGTAAGCCACAAGCCATGTGGCAAAGTATAGATTAACAGAAATGGGTTAATTTAAGATAAAAGAAGCAGATAACAAGAAGCCTGCCACAGCCATACTGTTTGTAAGCAATATAAGTTTCTGTGTGCTTTCTTGGTTGGGTCTGAGCAACTGTGGGACTGGCAGGTAAGAGAGGTTTGTCCTGACTGGGCCAGACAGAAAAACTCTAACTACATACAAAACTTACCTTTGAAGCTGGAAAGCAGGTGAGGAAATGGATTGTCATCCCACCCACAAAAACTATGAACCCTAAGTGGGCAGATGGGAAGTACTTGAAACCAATAGTAGAGTACCCCATCAGGACCAGCCAACACAGGACATTCTCCTAAGAGCAGGTGAGGGCTGTTGGAAACCCTGTGTTTCTTCTCTCCCTCTAGGCTGTCACTCTTCCAAATGACTGGAGGTTTATTCTGTAAATAGGGTAAATGGAAAAGGTTTCTGGCCTTGGGGACAGCAGGCCCACCTGAGGATGAAGGAGGGAGATTCCAAGCTCCATGCAGGGTCGGCATGCATCATGCTGACTGCCAGCTCCAGTCTCTTCCCCACATGGCTGCTAGACTCTGGCAGCCTGGCCTTCACCTCCAATCAGGAGGTGGGAAGACTTTTCTCAGGGGACCTGACCAAGCCCCAGAGAAAGAAGGAAAGATGTTGGCATTTGGCATTCTTTAGCATGCAAGGCAAGACAAACCATTTGTGTGCTAGGCATGGTAGCATACTACTGTACTCCCTGCCATAGTTCAAGGCCAGCCTGGGCTACCATGAGCCCTTGTCTCAAACAACCAGAAAAAAAAAGATGCAAATGATGTTTAGAATATACAGCACTGTTGAGTGGTGTGTGTGAGTGTGTGTGCACGCGCGTATGTGTGTGCTCATGCACAGGGAGGGTGTGGACAGAGTTAGGTTAACAGAGTTTCAATCAGCCATAAAAAAAAAAAAAAGAACAATATTAGGTCATTTGTCAATTATAGGGGCATGGATGGGCCTGGAGATCATATAAGCAAGTCACACTGAAACAGAAAAACTGCATTTTTCTCTCAGATGGACAATCAGAAAATATACATAATGAAAATCAGGGAGGGTTATTAGGAAAGAGGATGGGGTGTATAACAGGAGGAAGAGAGAGGCTAATGTGGGGTTAGTGACTAAAGTCCAAGTCCATAGTACACTTGAATGGATATCTCATGAACTCATAGTTTTGTACACTGGATAAGTGCATATATATATGTAGAAATGCAAACTTACCTGCACATGTACAGCTCTATATTACCTGATGGAAAAGCCACACTAGTGATGAGGTCTGTTTAAATTCAATTACTTAAAAACTCCAGTTCTGGGCTGAGAAAATGATAGAGTTGGTAAAGTGCCTGCCACTCAAGCACAAGGACCTAATTTCAGATGCCTAGAATCCACATAAGAGACAGGTAGACAGATCTCTGAAGCTCATTGGCCAGGTAGCCACTCTGTTCAAACTGAACTTCAGGTTCAATGAGAGTCTCTATCTCAAAAAATAGAGGTGGCTCAGCAGGTCAAAGTGCTCACAACTGAGCCTGAGCACCAGAGTTTGATCCCTAAGACACATATGGTAGAAGGAAAGGACCAATTCCTGCAAGTTGTCCCTTGTCCTCTGCATGCAAGCTAAGGCATGTGTACACCTGCATACCCACCCCCACAAAGAAAATAAATATAATACATTTAAAAAAATTTGGAAAGTAACCAAGGTCAACCTCAGGTGCATGTGTGCACTCCCACCCAAGCAACAACAATAAAAAAATAAAACAAACAAACCAAAACTAACCAGCCAACCAAACAAAGACCCAACTCCTCAATCATATTAGAATTGTTTCAACTGATGAAGAGCATATGAGGGCAATGGCTACTATACTGGATAGCAGAAATAAAGTTACTCTCAGTACAGAAAGTTGAGGCTGGAGATGCAGCCCAGAGATGAATGATTGTCAAGAATCCTCCAGTGAGGGTTTGGGGGCATGGCTCAGTGGCAGAGCATTTGACTATAATTTCCCAGTGAGAGGCTGGGGGTTATTGCTCAGTGGTAGAGTACTTGCCCAACACATAATAGGCCTTGAGTTCTATCCTCAGGAGTGCACAAACAAACAACAGATAGTTAACAGCACCTTGCAACCTTTCTGCACATCCCCAGCTTATGCTTTACAATATTCACTCTCCTGCATTATATAATACAGCTTCCTGAATGATGAGTCAGGGGCATATCCTTGGCACACTCATTAAAGAGTGGACTTACTTATGCACTTTCTGTTTGCATAGTCCACACTGAAAAAAATTTAGATTGCACCTTCCCTCACTTAGATCTTCCTAATACTCAACTGACATCCTATCTGTGTGTTTTTGTTTCTACCACTAGAACTTCTGCAAAGGCAGCCAATAGCCATACATGCTTTTTAAAGTTTCAATCAATTAAAAAAACTCAGACCTTATGGTACTGGTTGCATTTCAAGTGCTCATTAGTCATGCGTGTCTAGGGCTCCTAAACAATGTGACAAAGAATCAGAGAGTCTGCACAGGACAGAAAGTTGCTGCTGGGCAGCCTGCACTAAAGGATGTTTTGTGACTGCACCTTAAGCACCCTAGCAGGTGCTTACTGAATAAAGGGATGGATGAATGATGTGTGGTGAGAGAATGAACGACCAATGAAGTAGGTCAGTGTGATTCTCCTTGCCCAATGCTGCCTCCTGTGAGACCCTACCTTGGCCTCCGGATCTGTGCGGAAGAGCCCCTCAAGCACTTGCAGGGCATCCAGGACCCCGTGGTCTGGGCCCTTGCAGTGGGACAGCAGGCGGCGCACGTCAGCAGGGGCCACAAACTGCTTGGAGATCTGGTTGGTGATGCGGACTGGCAGGCAGGCATTGGCCAGCAAGTGGCCCGGGCGGAAGTGGTAGGCAAACTCGCGTGGGCAGGCCGGGTGCGAGTGGGTCAGCTGACATTCAGACACCACGAGACGATCCCGCAAAGGGCTCAGCTTGACAGTGATGAAGGCTGGGCAGCTGGGCTGTGGAGGCCTGCAGAGGGAACCATCAGCGCCTCCGTCAGCGCCTCCGTCACAACCCTCTGCACAGTCTCAGTTCTCTGTTTTTTCTTTCCTTCCCTCCCACCGTTCCCCTCCTCTCTCATTAAGTTTCAAGGATAGAGAAGAGTGGCGAGTCTTAAGAATACACTGGCTGGGTGTGTGGGTGAAAAAGAACTGGCATGCTTAAAATCCCCCAAAATTCTGAACCAGCATCTACAACATAGTAAGCACTACATATTGGTAGAAAGTCTTACACCTACACACCCAGCTCTGTGACCGACCACATACCCTGTTATATTACCAGAATTTTTTAGCAATAAAATACTTCAGGGGCTGGTGAGATGGTTCAGTGGGTAAAGACACTTGCCAACAGGCCTGATGACCTGCATTGGATCCTCAGAACCCACATGGTTGAAGGAGAGAACACTCTCCTTTAAACTCTTCTCTGACTGCTACACACACACACACACACACACACACACACACACACACACACAGAGTAAATAAATGTAGTAAGATCATGTAAAAACACTTCAGATTGTCTTATATCTGCTTCCGGTTTCACAATACCATCTCCAGATGAGGCATTAATGAATTCTCCCTTTCCTCTGTTCTCAGAGGCAATCACTACTTGCAATTACATATTTTACCTTGCTATGTTTTCAAAATCACAAGTCACAAGCAATGGATGGTATGGTTTTGCTTTCAAACTTTGTATATCCAGCCACTCTGCTCTTGCTAGAGGTAAGAATGTCACCCAAGTCCAGGAATTCCAGACTAAACTGGGCAGCACAGCCAGACCCCTTCTTAAATAAATCAACAAATGAAAAAAGGAAACATCAACAATAGAGAGGCTGACAAAAGTACCCATCATGCAGTGCCTGTCACTGATGTGTCAAGACACTTTGAAGAACCCACAAAATACCTACCTATGGAGCCCTGTATCTTATGATACCAACTAACATGCTGCCTGCATGTAGGCAGCAAAAGACACTGACTGACATGTACACAATAGGACTATGTATACTAGCCAGAACCTGAAACCCAGATAAACAGCCACGGGTCAGGAAAACAGGCTTTGATATGCTCTATTGAAAAAATAAAAATTAAAAAAAAAGAGTAACACCAAACAACACTAAGAACCAACCAACAATTACCACTTCCAATGTGGATATACCTCAACAAAGCCAGGAACAGAAGAGCAACCCATTGTGGGATTCCCATTTACACGAAATTCAATGGCAGACTAAGTTCACCTCTACTGCTAGGCTAGGTAGTTGTGGCCTTTTTGGATACCTGGTCCACTTCTAGGATTTTTAAACATCATGTTGAACATGCATCATGTATATATTTCTATGTGTGTTGCACTCTTGCAAGAAACCTTTTGTCCTGTAGCAGTACAGTGGAAAAACTGATACGCCCCTCATGAGTGTCCACATCCGAGTCATCAGAACTACATATGTCACCTAAGGTTCAAGGGACTTTTCAGATGTGATTAAATTAAGAATCTTGAGATGGGACAATTCTGGACTGTAGTAGTGGCGAGGGGCATGATATCTTCATTAGGATCTTTATGAGGGAAAGAAGTAAAAGATTCAGAGAAAGGACCAAAGTACTTGTGTGGTGGGTTCCAGATGCTGGAAGAGTAGGGGATACTTGTCCCCGAACCTCCAGGAGAGTAGTCCAGGGGGATCTCAGCTACACAGCAGGCTCAAAGTTAGCCCGGTCTACTTGTGACCCTGACTCCAAAAAAAAAAAAAAAAAAAAAAAGAAATTAAGTCACCATATTTATGGTGGTTGGTTATAAAATAGGAGACAAGGAGACAAAGTCAATGGACACCTTCTGTGCGTCCTTTGACGACTGCTATAGATTTTCCTGGGCTTTTCACATGCTGACTAATGCTCTACTTCATGACCCTGGCAACTATTAAGAGATTTCCCAGTCATTCAAACAGACACTCTCTTAGATACCTCTCTGTATGAGTTGTTCTCAAACTGCAGAGCAAATCTCTTTGCATGAAGTCAGTTTCAGAAGTTATAATCAGTATTGCAAAGAATGAATGAGAATAGGAAATACAAATCAGTATTTGGGTTTGATACCAGTATCTTAAAAAAAAAATCACTATTTTCATAATAACAGTATTGAAATTGACATCTTCCTGAAAGAGGGTTCAGCAGTATTTCTCTATGGAGTATTGTGATTATCAGTTTTCTTTCTTTCTTTTTTTTTTCCTGGCAGGAGTTTTTACCTATAGAATAGTGGTTGGCAAACATTTTCTGCCAAGAGTTGGATAGTAGATATATTTCAAACAGATACATGCAAATATACACAAACCAAGAGTATGGCTGTGTTTCTATAAAACTTTATAACAATGAGTTTCAGGTTGGAAGGAGCCCAAAAGCTTTGGAGCTTTATGATCCTTGTAACATACTATGTAGTAAGGAAGTCATGGTTCCATCATTTCCTTGGTAGTATAGTATATGATGTCAGTAGTGAATCACCCCAAAATGGCCTTCCAGTATATCCAAATAGCTCCTGAGACAGGTATTTGTCCTACGGATCAACAGCATAATGAAAAATTTCTTTGAGACATCTCTTTTTTCCTATATGCACACCAAGGAACCTGACAGGTTAAAAAGAAAAAAAAATCTAAATAATTATGAGACTTTCCTCCTTATTTAAAAATAATAAGATATAAAGTTAGAAAAGCAATCTATTTTGGCGTTTGAGACAGAGTCATGCTGTGCAACTCAGGCTGGCCTTGAAGTCACAATCTCCCCACCTCAGTGCTGGGACCAGAAAATTCTTAAGTATATAAACTATAATAAATAAAAAAAAAAACCATATAGGCCCCATACTGGTATCAGGTGGAAGCAACATGCAACCACATTTGATCTACCAAAAATGGTACATTACCAAGATTCCACCTTGTCTATTTTCTAAGGAGAGTTCACTGTCATTTGTTGGAGTCTGGTCTGGGCCCTTTGAGCCTGAGTGGTTTCTGTTTCTAGATCAGGTTTTCATTTAGGGAACGCCCCCTCTTCTGTGAAGCCATTCATCTTGCTAGAAAACACATGTCCTCTGTAGGGTCCTGGCTTCTCACATGACAAAATAATGATGCCTAAATGTGCCATTCTTCCTTGTACATAGTGGTGGGTAATGCCAGCATCCTAAATGCAAATGTATACAGGAATTACCCATTTTACCCATCACCTAGCGTAGCATCTGCGCACCAAAGAAGCTCAGCAAATATATACAGTGGTTCCCTCATACCTCCTGGTTCTACCTGCAGATTTCTCAGTCTTAAGTCAAAGTCACTTTGAAAAAGAAAAAGAAAACCAAACCATCCATACTGCGTATGCACACTCTTTCCTTATGTTTTCCCAGTAGCATAATTGTTTTAAGCACATACATGCAGTAGGTATTACACGCCATCTTAGGTAGTTATATTTCACAGGAAGATATGCATGGGTTATATGCAGGTGCTGTAGCATATATTTGAGCATCTGTTGACTCTGTTTGGAATCAATTCACAGATACCAAAGACAACTGTACACTGAGTGAGTCATCGAATCCCACCTAAACACCTGGCAACACATTCAGCCAAACTTCTCATTTCATCAAAACCACCCATCACTATGCCCTGCCTGTTATGTTTTCGAAACATCTCTGGATCATCCATGTTTTTTTCCATCTCTACAGCCACCAACCTAACATTCTTTCCCCCTTCACAAAACATCCTTTGCCCTTTACATTCACTCAACTCTTACTCCTTCAGACCATTTTACCACCAGCATCAGCTCCTTCTAGAAGTCCTTTCTGATGAATCCCAGGCTAGGGAAGATACCAAAACATACTAGAGCGATGGTGTGAAGGATGGCTGTGTGCATCCTGTGCTCCCCACTATATCTTAAGACATATACACTGCATATGAGGTGCTCAGAACAATTTTCCAGATGGGCTAATGGGCTGATCCCTAGAATCAAGAGACCCATCGGGGCACTGGAACATTTCACTTCTATACTGACAATCCATGATTGAAATACAGATGGGTGGGGCAACATATAATAAAAATTAGAAGCATGACCCTTGTATGACTGTGGAAGCTAAGTCCTGGCTTTCCCACAGCAGCTGGGCTACTGTGTGTATGGGTCCTTTAACTACCTGTACCTTGGTTTTCTCATCTGGAAACTATTGCCATTCTTCCAGGCTTGATGAGAGGAGTGAAGTGATGTAGTGGTCAGAGAAAGAGGGGTGAGCAAACTTTTAACGAATTGTAGTCATTATTCTCAAAATATATATTTTTTCAACCAAAACCCCCTCTTGTTTATTCTTTTTAAAAAAAAAAAAAAAGTGTCAGGGCAGGTGTGGAGCTCAGAGGATAACTTGTGGGAATCGTTTCTTTCCTTCTGCTATCTGGATCCCTGGGGCCGAGCTTAGGTGGTCAGGCTTGGTGGCAAGCACCTTTACTCACTGAGCCATCTCACTGGCCTGACGTATTTGTCCTTCATCTTGTAGGTTTTAAAGACTCTGTGTTTTTGAAGTTGGCATATGTTGGGATGGGTTGAGGAATACTGTCCTACAGAGAAATGACATTGGTGCTGGAGAACTGGAGTTATCTGGAGGGCAACTTCAGGCCACTGAACCTCTGGAAAGTGTGATTCTCAGATACTCCCTAGTATGTACAGCCTCCTCCTTGGCCTCTCAATCCTGTCCTCCAGACCACTGCCCACATGATGAGATTTCACTAAATCAGCACTGACTTTGCTCACAGCCTTTTGGGACTCCTCAGTATCCCAAGGATGAAGCCCCATTCCCTGGACTCAGCCCATCCAGGTCCCGACTTTGACACCATCCCTGTTACAGACAAACCATGGCCTGTCCCTGGACTGTGTCACTAGAGAGGGCCTGCTTTGAGCAACTACATAGGTTCAAGAGCTCAGAAATGAGCAAGCACAAGTCAGTATCCCTGAACTAGCCCCATCAACCCTCACCCCCACGACAGAGCTCCCAGGAACCAATCTTTCTCTCTAGTAGGTCAACAGGCTCAATTTCAGGACCATGCTTTCTCTCCACACCCCCTGCCCAATGGCTCTTCCTGGCATTTTTAGAACACCTGGGACAGTAACTACAGATAGTAAACACCAGGTGTTAAAAAAAAAAAAACATACATGCACAAGTATATAAACAAAACTTTCCAAGGACCTGTTTACTGATCATCTCTTTCTGAAAACCTCCTAGAACCTCTCCTAAGATTTCAAGTACAAGATGGCTCAGTGGGTAAAGGGGCTTGCTATCAAGCCTAAAAGATCCTTGGTACCCACATGGAGTTATGAGAGAACTGACTGCCCTGAGTTCTACTCTGACCTCTACACCTAGACTGTGGCATGCTCCCTCTTCTCTACAAAATAAATATATGTAAAAAAAAAAAGACTTTAAGTCGAGTGGACCGCTTTCCTTTCATCCAGCATGGATGCTCACTACTGTACGTGGCTATTTGAAATGTTTTTGTGTTGTGCTTTCTCCTCCCTCCTTTCTGTTCCTTTCGTCTTTGTCACCTTCAATAGGTTCTGAGTAGTTCAAAAGGTGAGAAGATAATCAACTCTGGTCTCAAATCACCCTGTAAAGAGCAGACACACATAAGAGGTCCTCAGTGAATGGTTGTTACATGTTACTGGGCTCTGTCCCTTTTGCAAGTGCTCACTCTCTAGACAGTTGTGCGAGGACACGCGCTTGATGCTCTGAATCTCTGCTTCTAGAATAAAGAAGAAACTAGAGCATACCCCCACAACAAATGTTGAGTAAGAATACCTTGAGTAAGAATAGCTGTGGAGTGTTTACTCCATGTGGGATGCCCTTCCGAACAATTAACAAGTTTTATTCAAAACCTACAACACTTTACTTTGTGCTCCTTATTTTCCAAATGAGCAGAGGCCCATGAAGGTGAAGTTATTTCCTCCATGACTATAATCACAGGTCGACACCAATCCCAAGTCTATGCCTGACTTTGGTAACAGCTATCAATTAATTAGCTGCCTTGAGTACCAGGCATCGGGTAATGCCTTCTTATTCATGATCATGGATCTTTACAATGGTCCTTAGAACAGGTATACATGTGATAGCCCCATTTCAGGCATGTGAAAACTGAGGTTTGGAGGTATGAAACTCTTTACCTAATAGTACCCCATTCTAGTTAGTAAGCACTAGAGCTCTAGTCCAGCAGCCCAAAGGCACAGCCTGTATTCTTAAGGTCTTACACACACACACACACACACACACACACACACACACACACACACACAGCTAGAGTCCGGCAGCCAGCCCAAAGGCACTGCCTGTATTCCTGTATTCTTAAACACTCTGCTCTTACCCATCCATGGCTTCAAACTAACAGTCTAAAATGAATACATGCGCTCTCTCTCTCTCACACACACACACACATACACACACACATACCAGATAGGCAGGATAAAGCAGTGGCAGCTCTGATTGAGGCAATAAAGAGAACAGGTGACAAATAGGAACTCTAACGGCCTATCTCAGCAGCTGACCATTTGCTACCCAGATGGTTTTGTCTTGTTCTACATCCAAGGTAGCCTGGAGACATATCAATAAGAAAATCCCCAGTCCCGAGAGGCTCTCCTGGACCATCAACCAACCCTTTGGTGGCACTACACATTTGCCAGGAACTACCTGCATGCTTATTCTTTTAATATCAATCTTCCTGGCTAGTCAGAAAGTTCCAGATGGTCAGATTTTAGTCTGAAGTACCCCCAGCTCCCAGCACAGGACATGGCTCTACATTGAATAAAGATATTTGCCTGTCTTGTGGCTTTCCTTGTAGTTCAGTCTCCCAGATTGCTCTTCATAGGCATGCAAATCCTGGGTAGTGCAAACCCTGGCCCTCTTACTTCCCTGGCTGGTCCTGGTATTTGGGGAAACAAGTCTCCCATTTCATTTTACCTTGTTTCACTGTGTCTTTCACCCTCTTTGATGGCCTCTGCTAAGCCCTGTGTGTCAAGCCTGGGTTGTTCTGTAGTAAGTATGTTTGTCCCCTGGCTCAGTCTTTCTCTTGGTCTCAGTAAGAATCTGTCCTGCTTGGCCTCTCTGTACTTGGCAGTCAGTGGGCTTTTCCCCCTGACATTAGATCTGTGGGTAGGAAGCTCTGTCTGGCTCACCCCTTGTTCCCCTCCCCCTGCAGGGTCACAGCTCAGGCTCACGCACCACGCTGTGGACTGGTTGGGTACGCGCACATCCTTGCACACCAGCAGCACGTAGCTGTACTTGAGCACGTGGATGAGCCTGTAGAGTGGGGGCGCATTGGCCCAGGGGCTGCGTGCCACATGTGTGGAGCTCTTCACCGAGAAGACCACCAGCCGCTGCTGGCACCACTTGTCGAAGAAGCGGCTGAACTCAGCCCAAGAGAAGAAAGTTCGATCCAACAATTCCTGTTCCTCCTTCTGCACTGCTGTGCCTGGTGGGGGTTCTGTCAGCTCCATCCTGGGGCCCTGTGTGGAACTGCGGAGAAGAACTGGACATGAGACCCATCCCTACCTGGGTTACCCCATTATTCCCTATTCACAGACTGTCTTATCAGCTGCGGATGCCTCACGTATGTCTCTGGGCAGATCAAAGTGGTTTTACTGTTTGTTTTGCAGACAGTAGTCTCCATCCCATTTTTGTGGTCCACCTGTTGCTTCCCTAGGTTCAGTTGGCACTTAATTTCAAGTCTAGTCCCAGTTGCCTTAGATGTGACCTCTAGGTACAAGTGGAATCAATTCTTTTAAATATTTGCCTTCAGCCCAGCTGCAGACATCTTTGTAGATGTATCTTTAGTTTCTGGTTAAGATTTTTCCTTTTTTCCAGATGTGTCTCCTACAGCTGGTGATAATTCTAGTGGCCCCATTGATCTGGAACTTCTTTTTCCCATGAATCTACATTTGACTCTAACTCATATCTACCCTCACAGCTAGGCATGAATTTCGAATCCTAGGCATATTCTTCTTCACACACCTTGGCTTCCTCTTCCCTAGATGTATCAGGTGTGCAGCTGTTACCCCTCAGATACGACCACCTTGGATTGCTACACTGCTCTGTGGCTGATGCTTTCCAGAGATGCTCTTATCTTGAGATGTCCTTCCCACATCCTGTCTTGGGTCCTTAGCCTACAGGGGTGTGGCCCACTGGCGGACAATTGAACTCCGAAGTGTCACGAACATCATCTGTGGTCCATACTCCTCCTAAGACTCACTCTCCACCTGGGTCAAGTTGCAGCCCCCTGTTTCCAGCAATAGCTACTACTCTCAATGCGAGTCTTCGTTCTGGACTTGGCCCCTTGTCCTCAGATGGGCTTCTTCGCCCCTGATGCTCCCCGCCACGTCCAGCTGAGGCTTCCCTCCCAAGTGCAGCCCCTTCTAGCTGGTTCCCACCTCCCCGGACCCTCCCAGCGCGTCTCACCACCGCCCCTCCCGGCCTAACCATCCTACACCGCGGTGCTTCTCCACTCCCCAGGCTGTGCACCCTTCCCGCCCCCCCCCCCTCAACTCACCTACCCAACCCGGAGCAGCGTCCACCTCCCACAATGCCCCGCGCCCAAGCCCAGCCCGGCCCTCGCTCCCGGGATGCCTCGCGCGGTCTCCCGCCTTTCTTCCCGCAGTGCCTAGCAAGGCGGATTTTCACCAACCCTTTTCCTTTCCCCGCCTGTCACCCTTACGACTTCGCAGCCTCACCGGCTCATCCGCGGGGAGGACAGGCTCCGGGCCGCTTCCCAGCATGCTGTGCGGGACAGAGCCCCTCCCCTCCCCACTCCGTCCCATTTCCAGGCTGCCTCACGCTCCGGAGACTACAACTCCCAGCAGCCTTCCGGCGATAATGGCGGCGCGCGAGGCGCCCGGGCCCCGCCTTCGGCCGGCTCCACCCACCCTCAACCCCGCCCGCGAGCCTGCGCGCGAAATCCGTGTGGCGCGAGTTTAGGGCTTTCGGGCGCGCGTCGCCGAGCAAGCGAGCGCGGCGTCCGGCGAGGTGACTCGAGAGGCAAGTGGGGCCGTGGGAGTGTGTCTGGGGGCGGCGAGCGTCCCTAGCGCTTGTCGCCGGTGAACCTCGCCGGTTCCGGGTGTGAGCCGCAGAACGAGCGCGGGCACGTCGCGGCGGCCCAAGGCGTGCGAAGAGGGCGAGAGGGAGTCGGGGTGGAGGGACAGCCGCGGGCTGACTGCTGGGCGAGGGCCGCAGCGGGTTAGAAGTGCGGCGTCTGCAGAGGACAGGACGGGGCCTTGAAGGGGGCGGGGCCCGGGAGAAAGGCGGGCGGTGGGCGTGGCCACTGATTTGGAAGTGTGCAGGGTTAACCCTGGACCCCAGCTTTCTATCAGTAGAAGATGCTAGGTGTAATGGGGCCGGATGGACTCTTGTGGTGAGAGCAGGGTGATGTCAGTGGTCAGAAAGCGTTCCTATCTGAAGACGAGAGAAACTTGGCGCGATCAGTGTCTAGAGCCTGGTCAAAAGGTGAGGTCACAGGCCTGGGCATGGATGGGACAAAACTGCAGGTCTGGAGGCGAGGTCTGGAAACACTACGGGGTGGGTCGGGGCTTGTTGCTTACGTGTGTGTGGAGTTGGGGAGGTAGAGAAACTTGGATAGCAAGGATAGAAGGAAATTGTCAAGGTGAGGAGGGACATTTGGATAGGGAAGCTGGCTGAGATGTAGGTTAGTGATAGAGTGCTTGCCTAGCGGCATTAGACCCTGCCTGGATTCTGTCCTCAGTACCATAAGGTGTGTGTCTGTGTGTGTGTGTGTGGGGGGGGGGGGATAAAGAAACTTACCTCTCAAAGCATAAAAACCTGAAAAAAAAAAAAACTATACTGTGAGTTTTTGATATTAGATGGAAAGCAGGCACCATATGGGAAAGGAGACTTCCCTTTTTCTGATTTGCAAATTTTATGACTTAATAGTAAATTTTAATTAAAGTTTCTTACTGGTTTATAAAATTGGGTGTTTTTCCTGAAGAGGAAATGCATATTTCTGATTGTATACATACTGTGTGTGTGTGTGTGTGTGTGTGTACCAGGAATTATGTATAGAATCTGTTTGGTAATGCACATGAGTGTGTGGGAGGGAATCCAGGCCCATGTGTGCAAATATCACTCTCTGCTTTATTGGCTTCAGACAGGGTCTCGCTGACCCCGAAGGTCACTGTTCTGGCTAGTCTGTCAGTCTGACCAGTGAGCTTCTGGGATCTGACTGTTTCCACTTGTCTGTACCCCACAGTGCTGGTTTACAGGCATGTACAGCCATGCTGAACTTTTTTTTAAACATGGGTGCTGGGGATTCAAGCTCACATTATCTTGCTTTTATAGCAAGCACTCTTACCCACTGAGCTATCTCTGCAGCCCCTGATTGCATTTGTTCTTTTATTTCCTTAAGGAGGGTGGTTGTGCGTCATCTTCCCCTCCCCTCAAGTCTTAGTCTTTGCACAGCCAATGTCCTTAGCAGGTCTTTGAATTTGTTTTTCAGGTACAACTAATGAGAAGGAAAGAACAAGAGAGGAAAGGGGAGAATTCTGCTGCCACCATGCAGAGAAGTATTATGTAAGGCCTCTGCCGTGCTCCAGGCACTTTGTGTTGTGACTCTTCCCGGGAAAATGCGCACTAACACTCATTTACCCCAGACAGGGCACCCAAATTTAGCTTAGTGAACCAGTGGGTTTATTGGTGTTAATTGGTGACACAAAGGCAGTCCCTCATTCCAAAGCCTACCCCAGCACGGGGGATGATCCCTGAGAGCTGCATCCCTGGAGCTCCATGCTCAGTCAGCAGGCTGCTCCACTGAAGAGTCCCTCTCAATCCAAAGCAGTTGTTAACTACTAATATAAACCTTGGGGAGGGGCTTGTGAGTCTTGTAACTTTCTCAGCCTCCTCAGTGTCTTGAGCTTCCTCCTCCCTGCAAGAGCTTGTGTCTACATAATACGCCTTCCAAACTCTGAGCTTTCTGCTTCAAATCTGCATTTTCTGAGAAGACCTTGAGTGAGACTTCAAGTTCCTAGCATTGAGTAGTCTGAAAAATGAGAAGTGGGACATGGGAGAAAGAGTGAATCAATTAATTCATTAATTAATTTTTAGCTGCAGGGTATTGGTCCTTAATGCAGTGGTTCTCAGTTAGCAGTTTTGCACCCTTGGAACATGTGGCAATGTCTGGAGACATTTTTGGTTCTGATGATTTAGGGGTCTGGGATTTGGTTTTGATACCTAGTGGACAGAAGTTAGGCTTGCACTAAACCTCCCTTGGTGCACAGGACAGCCTCAGTGCCAGTTCAGAAACCCTATACTAATGCAAGGTAGCTTTAGGAACATGAGAGAGGAAGGTACATGGTTTCCATAGTTACAGTGTGCAACTTCAGGGTTGGTTAGATCCAGCAACCAAATATTGTCATGGTCTATCTCTCTGGTCATCTCTGTTACCTTTGATGTTATACCTTCAGGCTGGCCCTCACAAGATCAGCAGTCTCAGGGAAGAGATTACCTTTTTCCTTTCTGACCCAGCAATATCTAGAGTCAAATTTTGGCTTGGGACAATCATGGTGGGATACAGGTTTGCAGTGTACTGCACTAGTTAGTGAGGCCTGGGTCATGTGTCCGTGTGTCATAGGTTTAAGTGTAGGTCACTCATATTCTATATTGAGAGATGACCATAGAGAGGGGGTGCTCAGAGAAAGGAGGGAATAGATACTAGCAGACTCAGACCTGGACTTTCACTGTAGAAACTGGGAGAAACAAGTCCCTGCTTACTTACAGGATGGGAAACCTGGATATGGTCTGTCTTGGGATGGCAGCTCTTTATTCAGATGCTTTGTATTCTCTTATTTCCTTATCTTGCCCTTTACTTTTTTAAAAAAAAATTTTTCAGTGTCCAGAATAAAATAAAACTTAGGGTTTTTGCTCATGCTCTCATGCTAGGAAAACCCTCTATCACTAAGCTACATCCATGGAGTGTCTCCTCTCCCCCCCCCCCCCCCAGGCTATACAAAAAGAGAGCAATCTGCATGTCTGAGGATGGTGTCTGGAGCTGCAGGTGTGGCCCAGGTGTACTGGTTAAAATATTAAGGCCACTCCACGTAGTTAAAAGGGAGGTTTATTTTGTGGGGTAACATACAAATGAAGGGATAGGTTACAGGATCTGGGAAAGGCATGGCGCAGTCCAGCAGTGTTCTCTGGAAAACTCTGCTTGGTCTACCTCTAGCGTCCAGGGTCCAGGAACCAAGAGAGCTCCCCCATCTGGATCTCGGGTCTTCAGGGGTCATCTCTCGGCTCCGCCTTGTAGGCATGACAGTTACCAAAGCTTCAAAGGGGGTGGTATTTCCAGGTCAAAGCTGGACCGGCTACCCACTACACGGGTGGGCGGAGCTTTGGTGCTATTAATGTCTCTCATCCCTTTGTGCTCCTCCAGGTCATTTTTCCAACCCACAAAAGAGGGTAAAGCAAAGAAGCCTGAGAAGGAGACAGCCAACAGCATCAGAGAGAAGGAGCCCCCTCCAAAGTATGTAAGGGGGCCAAGGCAGGGCATATGCCTTTAGCAGTCAAGATTCTTTTCTTTGCATGTGTTGAAAACCTACTTCAGGTGTGTCAGGCCACAAAATGGTATTTTTAATGTAGATATTTGACAGCCAGCTTCAGGCGCAACTGAACCTAGGACTTCAGAGTTCTTGTCAGGGCTCTGTTCCCATATGCTTTGCATTCATTCTAGACCAGACCCTGTCCATGGGGTACAGATGCTGATCACATTTTGATTCATACCGTCTCAGGAAAGATACTCTGTGGCCTTGCTTGGGTACCATGATCACCCTTGGGCCAGAGCATGGATGTGAACGCATTTAGTTCATAATCCCCCAATTGAGATGTTGAGCAGGAGGCCTCAGTTCCTTTGTCCTAGTTTCCTCATGAGTAAAAAGGTGCCTAATGTCCAACAGGCTTTCAACTGACAGCGAGTAAACAGATGTGCCACTTATACCGCACTACATACTGGAGAAAAGGCACTCTGCACATGTAGTAGTCAAGCTGTGATGTTGAGGTTGGTCACTGTGACATAGGCATTGCTGTGTGCAAATGCGTGTGGTGGTTTGTTTTCTGTGAATGACTTAGGTCATGCTATGTATATTATATATTATTGTCTGTTAGTTTGCTTCTTAGCTTAGAGGACTTTTTTTCGTTCAAGAACACAGGGGCTCAGTTCTTTTTACCTTCTGTGTTGTGTTCTCTTCTATGGATATGCTATATAAACTATTTAGCAATTTACTTTTGGTGAATTTTTAGGTTGTTTCCTCTTTGTGGGTATTACAGTTATATGCTAATATATTTAGATTTGCTTTTGTTATTTTTAATTATATGTGTGTATAATTATGTGTGCAGGTATTTTTTTTTTGTCTAACATTGGAGGAATTATGTATGATAATTGTAAAAACATTAACTCAGAACTAAAGTAGAAATTTGGCCTTGGGGCTGGAGAGATGATACAGCGGTTAAGAGCACAAACTGCTCTTACAGAGGCCCACTTTGCTTCTCAGCGCTCATGTCAGGTCACAATTACCTGTAACTCCAGCTCCAGGAGACTCTAATGCCTCTGGCCTCTCGGAACACCTGTGTCTGTTTGCACCTATCCACACACAGATAGACACATAATGATGATAATAAATCTAGGGGCTGCAGAGATGGCTCAGCAGTCAAGAGCACTTGCTGCTTTTCCAGAGGACCCAGGTTCAGTTCCCATGCACTCAGGTGGTTGCTCATAACCACCTGTAACTCCAGTTCCTGGGGATGTGATGCCTTCTTCTGGCTCCTGTAGGCACTAGGCATTTGTAGGGTACATAGATATACATGTAAGCAAAGCACTTATGCACATAAAAATAAATGATTAAAAAGTTTTTAAAAATTAAAAAAAAGTTTTTGGCCTCTTTCCACTAGAGGAAAGCACTGTGACCAGTTGGCAGTGCTGCAGCAAACACATTTATTGGCATGGTAGATGCTTAATATATCTGATGAATGGATACATATCTCTTATACTAGACCCCAGGGTCTACATATTTGCCACTGTTAGAGCTCAAGTGGCTGGCACAATGCTTGACCTGTAATCCATACTCATTAACAAGCACTGTTACCATACCTTTAAATAACAAAAAATGAGACTATTATATACACAGATTGCTTCTTTATGTTGTTATGTTCATGTATAGTCATACAGATGCATTTACTCATAAAACAGATCTCGAGGATCTTCTGTGTGTCAGATATAGCTCTAGACACTCTGGTTTTGAGGTGAACCAAGTAGATGGCCATTCCTCTACTCTCCGAAAGTCTGTAGAACTCTCTGTGGTGCTGAGCATGGACCTGCTTCCCTGTTTGTAAAGAAGTTCCATAGGATGAGTGCCTGTCACCAGGAAGTATGGAGTAGCTGGTACTCACCGTGGCTATAGGGGGATTTATTAAGGCAACTCCACGTAGTTAAAAAGGAGGTTTGTTTTGGGGGTAACTTACTAGTACAGGGGTTGGTTATAGGATCCGGGAGAGGTGAGGTGCAGCTGGGTTCTCTGGAGAACTCCGCTCCAAATACCATCCATCATCTAGGATCACCAGAACCAAGAGAGCCGGCATATCCAGATCTTGGGTCTTAAGGGCTTCTGTCTCGGCCCCACTTTAGGAGCAGGTGATAGGTAGTTACCTGAAGCCTCACTGGAGGTAGTACTTCCAGGTCAAAGCTGGGACAGCTAGCTACTCACTACAGGTGTCCTCTGTTCTTTCTGACTGAGTTTTCTGAGGACAATAAGCACTTGAGTGATTGCCATCAACACATATGCCATCATGCATGTGTCCCCCATAAACTGGGAGCTCAGAGCTGGCATCAAGAGGATAGGGGAGAGTAACAGTCTCCCTTTCTTCATGTAAAACTTGAGGCTGTTGTGCTGTTGCCTGGGTGACTGTCTACTATGCTGAAACTCCTGTGACAAGATAGAAGGTCTCCATACGAATTTTAGTGTCAAGCTGGTGCCTGATCCCTGCCAAGAAATCCATCTGCTTTTCATGACATGTTACTATGACATGGGCTCAGGATGCCTTGGGCGTAGGACGGAGAAAGGGATGGAGGGAAGAATACTTAATTGCATATAACAAAGTCAAGTATGGTGGCATACCATAATCTGAGTTCTGGTGAGATATAGGCAAGAGGATCAGGAATTCAAAGTCGGTCTCTGCTACATACTGAGTTTGAAGCCAGCCTTGGCTGCACGAGACCATCTCAAAAGAAAAAAAAATAGTGAATGCCATGGAGGTGCCTAAAAGGTGCTCACTTAAATGGAAGAGAAGGGAATGCAGAGTTTTTTTGGCAGTCCCCATCTGCCTGCTATGTGCTCCAGATCTCCCTCCCACCTTCTAGGGTGGCATTGAAGGAGAGGAATGGAGTGGTGCCTGAGAGTGATTCTCCAGTGAAGAGGCCAGGAAGGAAGGCAGCCCAAGTCCTAAGCAGTGAAGGGGAGGAAGAAGATGAAGCTCCTGGCACCCCCAAAGTCCAGGTAGGTTCTAGCAGCCTGCTGGTTTTTCTTTCCTAAATTTAATTTGTGTGTGTGTGTGTGTGTGTGTGTGTGTGTGTGTGTATGTGTGTATGTATCCTGGCTGTGTGTGTGTGTGTGTGTGTGTATGTGTGTATGTATCCTGGCTGTGTGTGTGTGTGTGTGTGTGTGTGTGTGTGTGTGTGTATGTATCCTGGCTGTGTGAGTGGAGGTCCGAGGACAACTTTGCGGTGTTCCCTTCTTCCACTTTCACATGAGTTTTAGGAATTGCACTCAAGTCTCTAGGCTCGTGTGGCAAGCACCTTTGCCCACCAAGCCATCTTGCTGGCCTTTGGCCTACTCATCTGTACAGCTGAGTGCAGTAGCTGTACAGGAAGACTGGGGACGTTGTCCGGGAGACAAGCAATGCCCACAGCAGGAGGGTTGGGGTACAAGGTCCCAGTCTACCTCTTCTCTGGCATGTGGGGCTCATTCGGCCCCTTGACATCGTCATCATGCCTCAGGTGCTTCATGAAGAACATACTTATGGCACCTCCTTATTTCACAATTATCCCATAATTCTGTAGGTCAGATACCTGGAGTGGGTTATCTTAGGGTGTGGGCAGGACCATTTTTCTGGAGCCTGTAGGGAAGACCACTTCCATGTTTCTAGAAGCCTGTTTCTCCGTCTTCTGAGGCAGCCTTATGGTCTCTGTCTGTGGTTTCTGTGGTCACATTTCCTTGTGACTCTTCTTGCTTCTATGTAAATTTTTTTTATAAATTCTGTGTGTGTCTGTGTGTGCACATGCACATGCCATGGTGTATGGTATCACAGGATAATGTGCAAGAGTTAGTCCTCTCCTTGCACCTTGTGGGAGATACAAGGAAGTCTGAAAATACAGTTCTTAGACTCATGACCATACTAGGTGCAGAGGAGGCTGTGGAATGTAGTACTCAGGCCCATGAATGTACTAACTCCAAAGGAGGTTGATAGATAGTCTTTGGTTAGGCCACCAGACATACAGCTGAAAAAGGAAGATTCTGTTACTTTAAGAGGCAGAATTGATATTGGGGTCAATAATGGAGTGAATCTGGGACACTAAGACTGTTTTGGTGGGTCAGGTGATTACCTAGATGAGAAAATGGCTTGAGTGGGGATGAGACTGAGTCCATTCTGCTCTGAAGCGTGGTGCTGCAACTGCCAGGTGTCATGCGTCCTCTTTATTCTGGAACTGTTTCCTGTCTCCTTCCAGAAGTCCGTGTCAGACTCCAAACAGAGCTCTCCTCCCAGCCCTGACACATGTCCTGAGAACAGTCCTTTCTTCAGCAGCCCCTCCATGGACATCTCCCCATCAGGATTCCCGAAGCGTCGCACTGGTAAGGACAGGCCAACTCCTTCCTTTCCGTCTGTACTGCCCATGGTGGTCCTCCTTCGAGTGGCCCTGATGGTCGTACTGTGGGAGCAAGCATGGTTAACTGTCCCTCAGCTGTGTGACCTGAGGCAAACAGCTTCACCTTTATGGAGGTGTGGCTACTTGGTCTGAAATATAGTGCCAACTGCCCAGAAGTGCCAGGATCAAAGGCTGATTCATGTAAAGCTGATGGGTCAGGCTTGGCCCACAGTCAGCGCTTGTGATTGTCATGGGGAGTGATAGCTACCCATGGCTCTGGGTAGGAGCACAAAGGTGCATGTGTGGAGACTTCCAGAAGAGAGGGTACTAAGCTGATCCCTAAAAGGCAAAGAGAGCCAGGTGGTATAGGAGAAAGGGAGAGAATTCCAGGTAGTGTGAGTAAATTGGGAACATCTTGGTCACTTAGGTCTGGAGTTCTGGCACAGGGAACACAGAGTTGGGAACACTGAGTGAATAGACTGGAGAATTCCTAGGGAATCAGCCTGAGACAGGCTGGAAGGAGAAGACTTGGTGTGGAGAAGGGCCAGGTGAGAGCCCACATGTGACCTGAGGACTCTGAGCCTGGTCTCATGACTTGTAATGTCGTGACTTGAGATGGGAACTTGTAAAGTTGTGGTGTTTTAGTTAATGGACATTGTAGTTAGAGTTTTCCTGCCTGGCCCAGTCAGGACAAATCTCTTACCCGCCAGTCCCATAGTTGCTCAGACCCAACCAAGAAAGCACACAGAAACTTACATTGTTTAGAAACTGTATGGCCGTGGCAGGCTTCTTGTTATCTACTTCTTCTATCTTAAATTAACCCATTTCTGTTAGTCTATACTTTGCTACATGGCTTGTGGCTTACCAGTGTCTTTACATGTTGCTTTTCATGGCGGCAGCTGGCGGTGTCTCTCCCCAGCCTTCTACTTCGCAGAATTCTCTTCTCTCTTGTCCCGCCTATACTTCCTGCCTGGCCACTGGCCAATCAGAACTTTATTTACACAGAGCGATATCCACAGCAGGACATTGTGAAGCTGGTGCAAACGCGCATGTCCAGTCTTCAGATCTGTGATGGTCACCAGTTCAGCCAGTGCAGTCTGCAGACTTGAAATTGAAAACCCCAAATACTGCAACACCACTGGACCCAAGCAGTTCATACAGATCTTCCACCAGAGCTGGCTTCAGCAAGTGAAGACTTTCCAGTGTCCCATGAGCAATGTGGGTGTAGGAATCTGCTTTTTATACAGAATGCTGTCAGTTTTTAAAAACCCAAACACAGATTAAATATTCATGACAAAAACCTGATGTCTGAATTGACATGTACATACAGCATGTCATGTCAGATTTTGAAGACTTGGTGTATTTGTTTTTTTTTTTGTTGTTGTTGTTTTTCCTTCTCATTACTGTGACAAAAGACCTGCCCAAAGCATCTTAAAGCTAGGAGAGTTTATTTTGGTTCACACTTTGAGAATGCAGTCCATAATGATTGGGAAGGCATGACAGCCGGCCACATTGCATCCATGTCTAGAAGCAAAAGGAGACAATACTGGTGCTCGGCTCGCTTTCTCTTCCTTTGTTTTCATACATTTCCTGTCCCCAGATGGTAGGATGCTGCCTCTCAAATTCAGGGCGAGTTTCCCATAGTTAAAACTCACCAGGAATGCCCTCACAGGCACAGAGGTGTGTTTCCTAGGAATTCCAGGTTTGGTCAAGTTTTAATCAATAGTAAAGAAATCAGTATTGGCTCAGGATACCCCAAGACCAACTTCTCAGCACAAAGGAGATTTATTTGCCTCAGAGAGACAAAGAGCAGGGAATAAGAGGCAAAGATAGGAGATAGATGATGAGGGAGAAGGGGAAGGGAATAAGGGATGGAGGAAGAGGTATTTGACCCAGAAGGGGGACAAAGGACTGCCTCTGGATAGAGAGGAGACAGAGGTAGCACAGAGGAAACCTTGTGTTAGGATGAGGTGTTTAATTTTAATTGGGCGTGTTAATTAGGTCAGCCAAAAGGGTCTTTTGATTACTTGACTTTAATACTTTGATAGTTGGATGTTGGTAGTCAGCCTCAGGAGGAGAAAGTGGACAAATAAGGGACTAGACATTGGTGTCCAGCTTTAGGAATGTAGTCTAATGGTTTTTAGCAAGGCAGAGGCAGTGGGGGAGAAGGGCAACGCCTGCCAGAGCCATGTTTTGCCAAGCTTGGGCTGGTTAGAGTCCCTTCAAATAGGAACCCACACCCTTAGCTTTAAAAAAAAAAAACTGCTTATAATTTAGAATTGAAATTGTGTTCAGATCATAGTATATGGTTAAAACTATGTTCTCCAGTTTGTCCCCCTCTGTAAGTGCTAAAGTTTAATATCACATATGCAGTTCCCTGAATGCTTCCCTGGGTAGAGATGGTCACAGGGCTGCTCTGGAAGCTCCGAAGGTTTGTAAAAGGCAAGTGGAGACATCCCAGATAGGAGCCTCATGTGCAAAGGCCCCAGGTAGGAATAACACAGTGTGTGTGTGAGTTCTGACTCTGGTGTTTCTAGAAAATACATTGTGGTTTGAAGAGCAGTGAGGCAGCTTGAGGATAGTGTGTGGTAAGAGGTGAGTACAGAGTACTGGCTGGATCCTCAAGGCTCTCTCTCAGACACCAGCTGTTATGTTTACTAGAACTTGTTTCCTTCTCAGAATGTAGGAAGGGGAGGGACAGACAGAGGTTAAGTAACTCAGTCAAGGTCACAGATTCGGAGCCTGAAGGATGAGATGCTTACTGGGATACTGGCTATGGCAGGTACAGAAGAGGAAGGGGATCTGGAACCTTCTAAGTCGTCCTGTTGACCAGGCAGAGTTTGATCTCACTGGGGCAGACACAGATAAACTGTGGTCAGCCATAGTGCTCCCTTTGCCTCCCCAGCTCGGAAGCAGCTCCCAAAACGGACAATTGAGGACACTGTGGAAGAGCAGGATGAGGACAAAGACAGAGCAGCCAAGAAAAGGAAGAAGAAAGAAGGTGAGGGATCAGGATGAGAGGAGCGCGCGCGTGTGTGTGTGTGTGTACATGCACACATAGAATGGGGACCTTCAAGGGTCTGGGAGTGGGGAGGTGTGTGCAGTACAAGATGTTTGGACTTCCAGATCTGATATCTAAACCTTTAAGTCAACATTTCACACTTGGAGCCAGACTTAGTAGCCTATGTCTGTAATTATAGCACTCAGGAGGCTGAGGCAGGAGGATCACTGCCAGTTTGAGGTCCGTTTGCTCCACATTACAAGACCCTGTTTCAAATAGTTAAATGAATAAACATTCCATACTCCAGTACACAGAAGCTCATCATGAAAATGTTATGAAACATTTTTTTGTCTTAATTCATTATTGTGTATAACTAATTTTGTTGTTATTTAATGGAATAATTTTTTTTTTTTTTTTTACCATTGCTTTGCTGAAGTTTTACTTATTTTTTTTATTTTTCTTTTTTTTTCAAAATTTATTCTTCTCTCATACAGTACATCTCAATTGCAGGGTAGTAAGTTTATCGAAGGATATTCTTTGAGATGTGTTGTACCGGTTTCTTGAAACCCCCAGAGACCACCAAGGAGCCAATTTCTGATGCAAGCACATAAGGGTCCTTTTATTGTCAGGTTCAACGTGGGCCACTGCACAGCAGATGGAAGGAAATGTGGCTGCCATGAGCCCAGGGGTAGAGGTTTTTTATAAGGAAAAACTGCAAGCTGGAAATTACATGCTTGATTTGGGTAGAAAAGATATGGGGCAAGGTAATTTTTTTGAAACTATTGGTCTAGACTTTGGGCGTTAAGCCACCTTTGAAACCATTGGGTTAGACTTTTGGTGGGGAACCACAACCCGCTGAACAGGATTATCTGGATATCAAGGGCCATAAACCACGGACAGAATGTCTGCAGGAGCATACTGTTCTGTGAGTTGTCACGTACATTCCTGAGGCCCTTCATGGACTGGGTACAGCAGGTGGCCCTACCCGAAGATGGGGACACATTGCCTTTACTAGACCTACCTCTTACTTTGAGAGCTGAAAACTTAAAATTCCCTCAGTTTTCATTTAATGTCCAGCAGGTGTCGCTCTGCTCCCTTGGAGACTGCATGCAGAATGTCAGGCTGTTGAGAGGGTTCCCTTTTTCTTGGTGCAGTGTAGGGAAATGGGGGTGGGGATGCAGGGATGTGTGTGGGGGGTTGGGAAACCATTAGGGCTGTCTATGACTCCATCAGTTGCAGTTTCTGACACACCCAGGGTCTTATTTATGTGATAAGAAAAAAATTAGGCTCAGTTTCCTATGGCAGGTTTGAATTATTTGGTGGAGACTTGATTTCCTGTTGGCAATTTGTAGTTGGTAAAAAATTTCCCTATAAGTCGGAGATTTTAGCCATTCTAAATATCTTGAAGTAAAAGGAGTATCTTTGTCCTAAGGCAAATTTCCTCCAAGTTAATGTTTGTGATGTTATCATTACCAGGGGGATAACTTTTCAGCATGTTTTGTTAAAAAAACAAAAACAAAAAAATGTTTAGGCTAGGAAAGTGCTGGATTACTGAGTTACATTTCATTATCTTGTTTTGAAACAGGGTCTCAGAGTTGCCCAGACTAAAAATTAAATTTACTTTGTAGTCCAGGCAGGCTTTGACCTTCCTGCCTAGGACTGTCTAATGTGTAGGAGTTGTTTTTAAAAAGGATAGGCAGTGCTGGTTACCGTGTGGAAATGCCATGAAGCACGAGCCACGATAAAACCTAGCATCAGAGCTTTATTGGGAGGGGAAGACAAAAAGAACCAGGCCTGGGGAAGAAGCACATGCAGAGAGCAGGGGGCGGAGGAGGGAGGGAGTGGGGGCAGCAGAGAACAGAACAGAGAGGACAGGGAGTCTGTGTCCGGCTTTTTAAAGATTCCCGTGAACATGTTCGGGTGGGCTTATGGAGCTATGCCACACATGCATGCGCCGACTGTGTGGCCATGTTGTGCGCATGTTATCACCAGTGCGCACTGATGACATAGACCCATTACTTAGCTGCTGAACTGTGCGTTTGTGGCCATGCAGCTGGAGTGGCGGCAGAATCCTAACAGGAGTGCCTCTGGGCCTCACTGCCATTTAATGTTTCTGTCTGTTACCAGAAACACAGACCCCAACAGAAAGCCTCACAGAGGCTGAAGATGTAAAACAGAAGGAAGAAAAGGAGGGGGTCCAGCCCATAGTGCCCCCTGAGCCTGCAAAGTCTCCTGGTGAGTAGCTTATCCCCCCAGCTTCATGTCCTAATTAGGGTGTTACTTGTCTTTTGATGGTGGGTCATTTAAAACAAGGCACAGACTCTAGCCCAAGCTGGTTCAGTGTGAACTCCAAGATAATCATAGGTTTTATTGTTAGTATTGGTTTTATTGTTTGCATGAGGGAAAAAGAGGAAAAAGCTTTTAGACATGATAGGTGCCAAGCTGGGCAGTGGTGGTGTATGCCTTTAATCCTAGCACTTGTGAGACAGAGTCAGGTGGCTCTCAGTGAGTTCCAGGCCAGCCTGGTCTACAAAGTGAGTTCCAAGATAGCCAGGACTGTTACACAGAGAAACCCTGTCTTGAAAAACCAAACGAAAAAACAAAAAACGAAGCAAAATAAACAAAAACAAAGACATCATAGGTGCCAATCAAATACAATGAACTAAGTTGGTGTTAAGAGCAACATCTAAACTTAGTTATGAGATTCAGAAGTGGGAATGCCCTTGGAGGCCATGGTGCAGCTTCTGCGCCCTGGTGTTTTTGAGACTCCTGTGTCATAGATGACATTTGCAGAGACAGTTTTATGACCTACTGAGATCTGGTTTTCTACAAGTACAAGAAAAGTGGGACTGTTGGTTCAAATCACGCTAAGATTTCAGTTATTTTATTGTATTTTTTTTATGATGCTGGTGGTGGAATGTAGAGCCTGACTCGTGCTAGGCAAGTGTTTAACACTGAGCTGCACCTCAGCGCTCTCACTAGTGGGTTCTAGGCAGGTGCTCTGCTACTGAGCCATACCCCCAGCCTCCCACTGGGGATTCTAGGCAGGTGTTCTACCACTGAGCCACCCCCCCAGCTGTAGGTTTGTTCATTTGTTTGTCTGAGACAGGATTTTCCTGTGCAGTCCAGGGTGGCCTTGTAGTTTTGCAGTCCTTCTGTCTGTTCTAAATAGCTGGGATTTCAGGCAGATGCCACCCAGCTGGGTGCTGAGTTTTCTTTTCACCCATTCCTAAGTCTTTCTGGCCCAGTGCCAGCTGTGCTTTCACTAGCACTGAGGAGTAAACATCAGGCCAGAGAGGCCCTGCGTTTATGTAGCAGATGGAGAAAGGTCAGAATTGTTCGATTTTCTACTTCTAGGGCACAGTGACCTTGGAATCTTAAAGTCTAGAGGTAGAAACAGTTTGTATCACCATCTGTCCTCTCTCATTTCAGAGTTGGTACCCCTGACAAAGAAAGAGAATGTTCCAGTGTGTAAAGCTGGCATGAAACAGAAGCCTCAGGAAGAGGAGCAGAGCAAGCCTCCTGCCAGAGGTGGCAAGACACTCAGCAGCTTCTTCAGTGAGCACCTCTGTCTTCTCTGTCCCTCTGGGCTGTGCTGGCAACAGGTTGTGGGCTCTGCAGGCTGTGCTGGCTGGACAGGGCTTGGGAGGTGGGGACCATCAGGAGTAAGGACCCTCTACTCCCCGTCTTTCCTTGCAGCCCCCCGGAAGCCAGCACTGAAAGCTGAAGTGAAACAAGAAGAGTCAGGTACTCCAGGGAAGGAAGAGACCAAGGGGTGAGTCGGTGCCCAGGCCTGACAAACAGCTAGCAAATTCCCTTTTCCATCCCATGACTCAGCCCTGGATTGGGCTCCCTCCTCTCACAGGGCTCGGCCATTGGTCAGTGTTTTGGGCATCTTTGGCCCCTTTGGTTGCAGGCGGAGTAAGAACTGCTCAGGGAGAGTTTGCATACCCATTGATTGCTTGGCCTCCAGTCTGACCCTGAGAGGAGTAAGGGCACCTATGTGACACAACACTGTAATCATGGATTTTCTTAACTCTCCCCCTACCCACCTGCCTAGAGTGGTTCTGCACTATCCCCTGGACAAAATCTTAAGCTCCTTTGTCCACTGGTCCCCACCCATCCACTCTGTCCTCAGTTCTCAGCACTTTGATTCTACCATACTGAACTTACCAGGTTGAGCACATGTTCTAGAAACAACAGATATCTTCATTGATATCTCCTGAGGGCCTCTGTGCCAACCCTGGGTGGCTAATGGGTACAGACCATGTAGAGCTGCTTCTCTTTCCTGATAATAACTGTGGATTAGACTTGTGGTTCTCTGAATAGGCTGCTACGTGATTGTTTTACTGTGATTGGGCCAGTCTTACACCACTGTTTATGAGCACAAGATTTGTTGAATGGACAGTCTGGATAGGTGGCAGAGTCATTCTATAAACTAATGGGATCAGACCCCATTCTTGCCTTACTCAAAACCATATGTGGGCTGGGGTTGTTGCTCAGTGGTAGAGGACTCTTTTAGAATCACCACCTAGTGAGGAGCTGAGAGTGTAGCTCAGTGGTAGAGTACCTGCTTAGAACCCACCAGCGAGGGGCTAGAAGTATGGCTCAATTGTAGAACCCCTACATAGAATTGCCTCTCAGTGAGGGGTTGGGGGTATGGTTCAGTAGAAAAGTACCTATCTAGAATCAACCAGTGAGGGGCTAGAGGCCCAGTGATAGATAGACCTGCCTAGATTCTACCAGTGAAGAGATGGAAATGTGGTAGCCTTTGGCCTTGTGAGCCAGATCCAAAACAAGTAGAAACATTCCTTTGAGAAGTAACTTTGTAGACCCAGAGTTACCCAATTTTATATCTCCTTTGCCTTCTTAGAATCCTGGATCCAACAAATTATAATCCTTCCAAGAGTAACTACCATCCCATTGAAGATGCCTGCTGGAAACATGGCCAGAAGTAAGAAGTTAGCCTTCCCATGCTGTCCTACTTCTGTCCCTGTGACTGTGGGAGGCTGTCACTTCGGCCTCTATTGGAGGAGTTGTCACATTTCTCCCATTCCTGTTTTGGGACACGGCACCATGGGAAGGGTTAGTGGATAGTTGCCTCTGCATTTTGGTGTTGGCAAAGCTGTCCCCTAGGAGGGTGTGAGGAAGCAGGATGGATACAGGATGTCATGTCCTAGTCAAGTGGTTCTTACACCTCTTTTCCTTCCCCAGGGTTCCTTTTCTCGCTGTGGCCCGGACATTTGAGAAGATAGAGGAGGTTTCTGCTCGGTAATTAATTACTCAGTTCTGGGGGCAGCTGCTCTGTGGCTCTGTCTTGAGCATGGCATCGTGTGCTACCTCCTACCCTGTGGTCTTTTTTCACCTCTTCTCCCCATCATAGTCACTGTATATTCATAAAAATGGCTCACATCATTTTGAGGCCCAGCCTCAGAAGACCCTCAGCATCATTTCTTTTTATTTTGGTTTTTGAGACAACATCTCTCTATGTAGCCCTGGCTGGTTTGGAAGTTACTGTGTAGACCAGGCTGGCCTCAAACTCATGGAGATTTGCCTACCTTTGCCTTCTGAGTGCTGGGATTTAAGGCATGTGCCACTACACCTGGCTACAGAATTATTTCTGATGGCATATTCTCTTAGTCTGAGTGGGTCTAGCCTGTGTCCAAAGGCTGCATGCAGCCAAGATGGCTGTGGATGTGGCTGAACACAGATGTATTACACTTAATGCATCGTGAGAGCTGTCTCTCATTGCTTGTAACTTCATTGCACTGTTCTGGAGCCTGAACCTTGCAGATGACCTCACCTGTCAGTGTCAAAGGTTGAATGTGCCTGCGTGAAACAGAAGGGTCAGCCAGATCTGCAGGGTTAGGAAACAGATTCTAGGAATTACAGGAAATGTGTCACACAAAGTGACGTCAGTCTTGCTTCCTCATCTTAAGTGAATGGATGTCCAATCTTGGTTACATAGAGGGTGACCTCGCTTGCCAAACTTACCCTGCAGAGCCTTCCCTCCCAGTGATGCTCAGTATCAGCATCAGTGGTCCATGTTGGCTCCTCTGCTCCTCTCCCAAATCCTGTCCCTTCCTGGGCTTTCTTCTGTATGTCTAGGTGCTGTAAGTATTATGGAGTGTACCTCATTCTGCCCCTGCATGTTTAATCAACCTCATTTTTACTTCTCCATGTTGACTTAAGCTTTCCTGGCATATTTAAATTTTTCTATAATATCCCTTCATTTTTATACATCTTTAGGCTGCCCTTACTGCTTTTTCATTAGAAATGTTTCCTTGGGAATGTTTAAGAACTTCCCATGGGGTGTAACCTCACAGTGAGGTGATGGAGGACGTGGGAAGGACCTTGAGAACCAGCATAGCTGTAGCTCAGAAAGTGGCTCGTAGTAGCAGCTGGTAAGGTGGCCAAGGGGACAGTTAACATTGCTCTGCTTCCTGGCTTTGTGCCTGTGGCAGGTGGCTCAGCCTCCATCTCTGAGACTCAGTTTCCCCATGAATAAAGGGGAGACCATACATCTCTACCTTCTGTGGAGACAAAATTATCAACACGACATAGGGAAACATTAGGTTTTAGAGAATCTCATACATTCTACTGAGAAGGAACTGCAGGTGGCTGTCCTAACCCATAATCCAAAATCATGGGGACAGGGGTATACAATTTGCTTTCCTTCCTTCCTTCCTTCCTTCCTTCCTCCCTCCCTCCCTCCCTCCCTCCCTCTCTCCCTCTCTCCCTCTCTCCCTCTCTCCCTCTCTCCCTCTCTCCCTCTCTCCCTTTCTTTTTAAGGTTTTTTGGAAGATTTTTTAGAAAACCTTCAAAAACAATGGAGTGTCCTCATGTATCTGGACTTGCTTCCTTGTGTTGATGTCTTATTCTGGTTTAGGACCATCATTAGAACCAAGATGATCCAATTCAAGATGTAGACACAAAGCTGTAAGTGACAGGGATTCCTGCCTTCATTTGCATTGTGACACTTGCCCGCTTCTGACCTGGTTTCTTTTCTGGCATTCCCACCGTGGTGTTTAGCCGGCCTGTTCTCAGGCACCCCCTCCGTCTTCGTCCCCAGCCCACACAGCCTCTTCAGCTGGGCAAGTAGAAAACCCACAGTTTCTGTGTCACCATAACCAACATTTCACAGGTAGCATGACCATCATTTTCAGTGGCTGGACATTTTCAGTGGAATGGACAGCCTTGGCCTGAACTTCAACCTGATGCTTCATGACCTTGGGCAAGTCCTAAGTGTTTCCATGCCTGTTTTCTCACTTGCAAACTGAAGATAATAGTGTCACCTGTCTCAGAGGGGACATGAGGACCCATCAGTTAAATGGTGGGAAGGATTTAACAGCAGTGCCTTCTTCAGGCAGTGTCTGTGCGTGGCTGCTGTCCTGTTAGTGATTACTACCATCGACATTGTCATTTTCACAGTCAACCCTTCCACAGGCAAGCTGTCCTTGTTCCTTTGGCCCTCTCTCCCTCTCCTTTCTCTTGTTCGTTTGCCCACCCCCTCACTTCCTGGGACCCCCACACCCTACTGACCATGAGATAGGTGGACACACTCTGGCCCTTTCCTCCAGGCTCAAGATGGTGGAGACACTGAGCAACCTGCTGCGCTCCGTGGTGGCCCTGTCACCTCCAGACCTGCTCCCTGTCCTTTACCTCAGCCTCAGCCGCCTTGGGCCTCCTCAGCAGGGACTAGAGCTGGGTGTTGGTGATGGTGTCCTCCTCAAGGCAGTTGCCCAGGCCACAGGTAGGAGGGACCAACAGGAGGGGGGACTTGGGGGCTGTGAAGGAGTTGGGGGTGGGTCAAGGCAGAGGAAGAGGCCAGTGGGGAAGAGTACTTGACAGGGCCAGAGTTTTAAGATCTGGGTGGTACAGGGTGTGGAGGCACAGCCTGTGTTGGGACAGGGACTGTGGGATGGAGAGGCACGACACCAGGACAAAACTCAGCCATTGAGTTGCCTTGACTGCCTGACTATCCATC
This sequence comes from Onychomys torridus, assembly GCF_903995425.1. NCBI lineage: Eukaryota > Metazoa > Chordata > Mammalia > Rodentia > Cricetidae > Onychomys > Onychomys torridus. The sequence goes on from NC_050443.1 coordinate 7,654,730, forward strand.
TCGTGAGCTCCTGCTCTCACCTAAGTGTGCTGTACTGGGACTCTGCTTTGGACCATAAACAAGGTCAAGGTATACCCCATATGGTAATTGCTATTTTAGAAAGGTAGAGCAACAGAAACACAATAAACAAGAGGCTGGAGACCGTTAGAAACCAACTAAGGATAGAACAGCAAACCCTCTTCACTCCCGTTGGCTTCATCCCACCCTGAGGATTTCAGTCCCGTTCACATGTCTCTGAGTCTGGGTGTGCTCACTCCGCTGCCTGTCTTCCTCTGAGTGACTGTCTCTTAGGCTTCCACACTGACCTGATGGGAGCAGGCCCTTACTAGTTGTACCAATGAAGCAGTCTGTAGGAAGGGGGAAGCCCACAAGCCCAGATAACTGGAGAAACATCCGCCAGGGAAGGGACACGGTCACCTCAGTGTCCCTTCCCTCTTCCTTCTCCTCTGTCTCCTCTATCCAGGTCGCCAACTGGAGTCCGTCCGGGCTGAAGTAGCTGAGAAGGGTGATGTGGGGCTGGTGGCCGAGAACAGCCGCAGCACTCAGAGACTCATGCTGCCCCCACCTCCACTCACCACCTCCGGGGTCTTTACCAAATTCTGTGACATTGCCCGGCTCACTGGCAGTGCTGTAAGTGGATCAGTCAGTGTGTCTCGTCCCAACACCCACATGTCCCAGGACCTAAAGCAAAGCTTGTGGAGGGGACTGTGTGCTTTGATTGTGGGAGCTGAGTGTTCTTTTCTGCTGTGTGTTCACAGTGTCTCATTCTGTCTTCCTCTGGAGACCCTAGCACCTAAAGCTATGCCTCCTGGGGGTCAGAACTCTTGTTAGTGTTTGTTGGACAAAGGGAGAGAGGCAAAGAGCTAGTTCATTGTCATCCATTGCTCTCAGAGCAAGAGGCTACAACAGGTGGTGGTGGTGGTGGTGGTGGTGGTGGTGGTGGTGGTGGCAGCAACTTTTCAAAAGCTGAAAAGTGTCTAGTTTCTCCTCTGATGATGCCTTCCCTATTCTCCACTTTGTTCAGTCCATGGCCAAGAAGATGGACATCATCAAGGGTCTTTTTGTTGCCTGCCGCCACTCAGAAGCCCGGTTCATTGCCAGGTAAGCTTGGGGCTTGTGAGACTGGGGAGGCATATGGGCCTACGTGGTGAGCATCTGGCAGCTCCAGCACTGTTAACCTGACTGCCTTGATGAGAAAAGTACTAACATGGCCCAGTTCTGACTTTGCATAGGAAGCATTGTTAGTTACTTCTGCATTACTGTGGTCAAACTACCTTTTTGTATAATATTAAGGACCAGCCTTAATGTTATACTATCCCGGGGACCCATAAGGGACACTACCAGCGGCATGGAAATGAATCTAGATACACTTGAGTTCTTTAGTTCATTCACTTTTTTCTTCTATGTCAGTTCTATCTATACAGCTTCAGCCCTGTCCTCACATTCAGCTCCTCTCTGGGCCCAGTTTTCCTGTCCTCATAGTTTTAGTGAGCTCCTATGCTTTTGACCTAATCTTTGTCCTCTGTTTCTTTGTCCTCCATCTATATCCTTCCTGGCTCCTCACCCCTGGCCCTGATAAACTCTACAAGAGATCTGTTTTACCCTCTACTCAACCTCTGTCTTTGTCTTCTTTCTTGCCATGCGGTTCTGTGTCCTCTATTCCTGCCTTACCCTTCGCTCTGCCTCTCCTCTCTCCGGCTGTGCAGTTCTGTGTCCACCTCTGGAATTCCACTCCAGTCCTTACTGCACCTGGTTATGTAAAACACCCTATAATCCTCAGTCAATCTTGCTGCCATGCCCCTAGGCCTGGAAGGAAGGGGAGGTCTGAGCTTCATTTACACAAGAAACAAAGCTATGAGTCTCTAGTCAGTTTGTCTCCTAGGCTTAGCTGTGCAGGGGGTTGGGTGGTGTGGGGGTGTAGGGTGGTGTGGGGGGGGGGGAGTTAGTTACCTAGAAGTTCAGCAGGTCTGAGGAGCTGAACTGTTTGCCAGGTGGTCTGGGAATATTTGGGCACGTAAGAATTTCATAGTAGAAGACAGCTGAAATATTAAAACCTGGATAACACCAAATATTCATAATAAATGGCTTACCTTTTGACAGACCCTTGGCCGGTCAAAGTATAGCTTTAATAAATACACAGCTGAATCTCTATAATATATTCTTGCAGCCCACAAGAATACCTAATGGAGGAAAGGAGTATTTTAGTTCATGATTTGGAGGGTTTGGGTCCATTATGGTGGGGAAGGCATGGTAGTGTTTGTGGCAACAGGAGTGTGTGCAGGAGGCTCCTTATGCCACAGCAGACAGGGAACAAGAGAGTAAGACTAGAACCAAGGCATGCATAATCTCCTGTGCAGTGACCTAGTGACCTGCTTCCATCGGGTAGGCTGTTTCCTGAAGTTTCCACTCTCAAAAAAGTACCACTAGTTGTTGACAAGCATTTACAATGTGAGCTTGTGGGGAATATTTCATATCAAACCATGATAACTTCCTTTCACGGGCTAACTGCCCTCTATTGGTGATTCTGCCTAGAGAAGGATTCTAGAGCTCAAGGGTAAATTCTGTGATTGATTCCTTATGTCTGCCTTGGTCTGAGTTCAGCATAAAGCTGTCATGACGGTGGAAGGAAGTTCCCTGACCTCTCCTGAAGTGTGTCTTGAAGCAGTTTTTTAGGTGTTCTGCCCTGTACCTACTGTTTGATGCCGTCAGTCCCCCAGCTAGCTCCCTGTATAGTGAATGGCGTAAAGCACAGCCTGGGCTGGGTCAGGTTCTTGACTATCACACCTGCTAGCAGACTCTTGTTCGGATTCAGCTTTTGCCTGTGACTTGCTTTCCTCAAGCCCCTATCCTCTCACCTGTGGAAGGTCCTGCATTTGTCTCCCAGGAATAAACAGTGGTCATGGCCATTGCTGGCTGGTCTCAGTTTCCTTGTCATTTAAGAATTGTGTGATATCTTGGGTCCCTTTGAGGCCATGAAGACTATCTGGACATTTAAGAGGTTCCACAAAAGGTAGAGATTGGGAAGATAGGAGCAGGCCAAGTGTGGAGGGCCAGACTGGAGAGCGGCCAGCTCACTCACCCCTGCTGCTCTCTCCTCAGGTCCCTAAGTGGACGGCTGCGCCTCGGGCTGGCTGAGCAGTCAGTCTTGGCCGCGCTTGCCCAGGCTGTGAGCCTCACACCCCCTGGCCAAGGTGAGTCGCTGTGGTCCATTTTTATGCCAACACTGTGTTCCCAGGGCTTCCCGTCTTCATCTGTTGCCCTATTCTCCTCTGAAAATGCTCTTGGGCAGCCTACCTCATTCCTTTCCCTGTCACATGCCATACGCTGCCCTCAGTGACCCTGGGTCCTTGAATAGCTGAAGGTCATGTTCATCACTAAGCTGCTGGTGGGTCTTTTCATAGAATTTCCCCCAGCTGTTGTGGATGCTGGGAAGGGCAAGACAGCAGAGGCCAGAAAGATGTGGTTGGAAGAACAAAGCATGATCTTGAAGCAGACCTTCTGGTGAGATGCAGGGATGGGGCAGAGTGATGGCTAACACGTGAGTGACTGACATGGGTCTAACAACAATAAGGGACTGTAGTGACGACAGGGATGACACTTGAGTTGTGAGCAGTGAGAGGCAGATACTGATGGCATGTGGAGCTGCAGGCACATGACTCCAGGAGTTCCAACCAAAGCCCTAAGGGACCCAGAGAAGAGGCTGGTGACTACTCGTAATAGATGTTACAGGCACAGAGAGGATTAGGACTCTATAGGGAGCCACATGGAGGAATTTTGGTCAGCAGTTGACCTAAGACCTTTGACTTTGTGACCATACTAGAGGAAAGAGGGCGGTGAGCAGTTCTATAAATGTCCCCAAGGCACCTGACCTGGGCCCGACTGCCTTCAGTGCTGGGCATACAGCAGTCATGAGTTTCTTACAGATCTCCCCGTGGCTCAGCCTCTGGAGGCTCCACTATCTGCCAAGCTCTGTCTGACCCACTCTGCCCTTTCCTAGACTAGCTGAATAAGTTAGCAGTGACCTTGAGTGGGACACAGTCATTTGCTCTCAGGATGTGAGCAAGGGGTGATGGAGGATGCATGCTGAGGGAGACAATCAGCATGATGTGTGGTGACTGACAGTTGGACACATAGTGATGAGGAGTTAAGGACATGATCACAGAGTTTTAAGCAGAGGGGTTCAGGAGCCCAGGTCTGGCATGGGCTGAGGGATCTCTGTATTTGCACTTGTATATAGACAGAGTTTTCAAGTTCTAGAAAGAACCTCCATGGGCTGGGTGTGGTGGTACACACCTGAAATCTCAGTACACACTTGGGATCTCAAGTAATAGGCCGACTTGGGGTCTGTAGCAAGATCCTGTCTTATAAAGGCACGGAGTGGGAATGTGGCTTAGCAGTTGAGCCTAGAATTCACTAGTGAGGGGCTAAGATCGTGGCTCAGTGATACAGTACGTGTCTAGAATCTACCACCTAGAATCTAGCAGTGTCTGCCTAGATCGATCCTGATCTGGGTTGGGGTGTGGCCCAGCAACAGAACATTGCCTTCATATGCCTAAGATCCTGGGTTCTACCCCTTCTCCCAGCACTTGGAAGAAAACAAAAGACCTTGTCATCTTGCTTTCTTCTCTCCAATCCTTCCCTAGTGAGGTGCCTGACCTGGATCGAATCATCCCTGTGCTGCTGGAACATGGCCTGGAACATCTCCCAGAGCACTGCAGGCTAAGCCCAGGTACCACGCCATGGTCCCTTGAAGTGGGGGGGCAGCTATCCTCCATTGAGCTGGTGTGAGCAGTTGCACCCAGACAGCTTCTGAGTACTGTTTCCCTTTGCCGAGACCCTTTCCTTTTCCCCTGAGCTCTCCTTTATAAACTGAGTAGAGCATGGGCTACAGCAGCAAAGATTCCCCAGAAGGCAGTGGTCAAGGAGAATCTGTCATGTATCTACATGTTTAGAGCACGGCTGGCAGCCACAGCAGCATGTAGCTGTGCTTCAGTGGTCATCCAAGGACCTGGATTCCTTTTATCTCGTCCCTCTGCTCTATTGAAGCTGTCACTCTAAAGCCTTTATGATTAGGGAAAGAGGGGAGGTAATGTTGCTTGTAAAATGTGACTCTTGTTACTCCTGTGCCCATTTATGGCCTTTAGTAGCTGCCAGGGAGGTTGGTATGGGGACCCAAGTGTCTCTTCTGAAATGTGGGTGGTTCTCTCCTTTACATTATGGCAGGAGAAGAGAGTAGTAGGTCCTGGGCACATTGGTAGCCTTTGCCTCTCCCTCTTAATTCCTTGATCGATTGCCTTTCCTCTGCCCTCCTAATTTGCTTTCTTCCCTCCCAGGGGTCCCTCTTAAACCAATGCTGGCCCATCCCACTCGGGGTGTCAGTGAGGTACTGAAACGCTTTGAGGAGGTGGACTTCACCTGCGAGTACAAATATGATGGGCAGCGGGCACAGGTATGGGTCGAGCACAGCCCTTCCTGTATGAGGAGGGTACTCAGTACAGGTCCGGAATGGCACAATCCTCGCTCTGGCTTTAGTCTCCCCTCTGTTCAGTGAGTGCAGTACCCTTCACCTCCAGCTTATGGCAAAATGGGCTTGCTAGAAGTTCTGACCTATAAAAGGGTCATCAGGAGATGCTGACTTCCCTGGTATTTGGTGAATACAGTATGATTTATGGTTGCCGTTCTGGGAGGCCCTTATGTGACTCTTAGTGCAGTGACAAGCGTGTGCCTCCTGAGACCAAGGCATTGGTGCTGAGGAAGTGTGCTGTGGCTTTTCTGTCTTGGTGGGATTTGGGACTAGCTTGGCGTTTATCACATGAGGAAGGGATCGCACACAAGGTGAGTAGTACCTGGGGCTTTGAGGCAGCCACAGCAGTGGGTTCCCATGCACAACCTCAGCAGTGAGTCTTCAGAATAATACTGATAAGACAATCAGAAAACAGATTATAATAGTGGTCATGATTATAAACATAAATATGTTAAAGATACCATACATGTGAGATGGCATATATATAAAACCCTCTTAAACCCTGTGACCATACAGTATTCATACAACTATGCCAACAGTAGAATCCAGAGTGGTTCAGTTATAGACTCATTCAGATGGGTCTGTGTTACATTCAGCAAGGTGGGTGAACTTTGAGAGACAGGGAGGTAGCGAAATAAAGTCAGACACCAGGCTAGTGAAATGATTGAGTAGGCAAGATGCTTTACCAAGCTTGATGGCCTGAATTCAATCCCCAGGACTCACATGGTGGAGGGAGAGAACTAACTTCCTTAGCTTGTCCTCTTACCTCTACACTCAACAGTGTAAATCTTGTACGTATGTGTGTGTGTGTGTGTGTGTGTGTGTGTGTGTGTGTGTGTGTGTGTATACATATATACATTATATAAAGGTTAAAAAAACGGGGAAAAAAAGATGTTGTATGCTACACACAGGTTGCAGGTATCAGGAAACTTTAGATGATTTGCTCAGGTCTCTGTAGCAGCTCGTTTAGCTTCCCAAACTTACAGTGAAGGTGAGGTCTGAAGCCAGAGGCACACAGAAAGGGCTTGCCTGACTTCCTCTCCCTTCCCCTGTGATGGTAGATCCACGTTCTGGAAAGTGGAGAGGTGAAGATCTTCAGCAGGAACCAGGAAGACAACACAGGAAAGTACCCAGACATTATCAGCCGCATCCCCAAGGTGAGTGTCTGCCTGCTGAGCTGTGGTACAGCCCCCTCTGGACCAACCTGGTGCAGTAGGGCGGGGCTTATTAGGAGACTGGAAGATATGTAGCTGCATATAACAACCTTGCTTCAGGATGGTTTGAACAGATGTTGCGGATTTCTGCAGTCTGGAGGCCGGTTCTTCAAGGCTGTTCTGATTCCACTCTCCTTGGTGGGCCAGCTTGTCATCCTAGTCTTGTCTGCCTGCAGCCGCCACACTTCCAGACAGAAACAGAGGGAAGGGGGTTCTAGTATGTCTCGCCCAGCCCATGGGAAAGTTAATGCTTCCTTGGACCCTTCTCCCATCCCCGCAATGGCTTTAACTTGTGGACACTGTCTAACACGGGTTTCCATGAATGTCCATAGCAGAATCCTCGATCAGTCTGGAGCCTGTCCAGTAGTGAGACCAAGAGAGGACCTAAAGGGCACTGGCCTATGAGCAGCTGTTACAGAGGCAGAGCAGGGCTGGGCCGCGGGCCAAGGGTTTCTCTACACTTCGTGGATGTTGGGACTTGAACCCAGGTCTTCTGCAAGAACATTAAGTTTTAACCACTGAGCACATCTTGATTTGCTGTTTCATGGAAGTGCCCTTATACAGCATGTTTTCTGTGCCCATTCACTCAGCAAATGTTGATTAGGCATCTGCTGTGTGCCATAGCCTGTGGTAGCACAGCCAGAGCTTGCTGCTTTCATTAGAGGGGGACACTGTAGACTCTGAAAAAAAGGTCTAGCATCTGTGACCCTGAATAAGAACCATAACTGACTGGGACATTGCTCAGTGTTACACAATGGCCTAGAGTCTACTAATGAGAAACTGGGGGTATGGCTTAGCAGTAGAGCACTTGCCTTGAGTCCACCAATGAAGGGCTGAAGGCATGGCTCAGTGGTAGGACGCTTGCTTGGCTTGTAGTGCCCAAGGCCCTGTGTTCAGTTCCTAGCACTGAGTGAAGGAAAAGGTTTGAATTGGACTTTCTTGAATTGTCAAGAAAGCAGTGTCTTAAACCATACAGCTAGCTCTGGGATGCAATATGAAAGGAGGCCCCTGGCATTGTACCAGTGCTTTAGTGAGGGAAAAGAAGGCTTCCCAGGGAAGGCAAACCACAGGAAAGGGGATAGGGGGAAGGCAGGCATTGCATAGGGAACAGTATGTGCAAAGACCCAGTGCTGTGAGACACCTGCCCCTTAGAGACATAAACCAGCTGATGTGCTGAAGTGAAGAGAGGACTAGGGCTGATGAAGAATTCTCCAGATCCCAAGGAAGTTCACACCGTTTTTATCAGCAAGCACAGCAATAATAATCAGGGTTTGTGCCAATCACCTTGGCTGTTGGCTAGAGGTGCTATTACAGGGGTCAGTGCAGGTAGGCAGCAGTGGGGTGGCTGAGGCAAGCTGTGGTGAGGTGAAAGCTCAGAGACCTCAGAGGGAAAGTACTGAGTTCTGGGGAAGTTGAATGTGGTTGAGGGGAAGAGGGAAGTTTCTCTGGGTGCAGCTGCTGAGTCTGGTCCATGGTACGAAATGGCAAGTCAGCCAGGAAAACTAGCGCCTTGGTGAAGACTATTCTTGTGTTGCTGAGGTCAGTTTTGGTTCATGAGAGCAATGGAGGGAAAAGGAATTCATTGGCTTGCTTCTGTCCTTTGATCTCTCCCCTCGCTTTGCAGATTAAACTCCCCTCAGTCACATCTTTCATCCTGGACACTGAGGCTGTGGCCTGGGACCGGGAAAAGAAGCAGATCCAGCCATTCCAAGTGCTTACCACACGAAAGCGCAAGGTAGCATCAGCCCATCAATTTCCTGTTGTAATGACACAGTCTGTCTCTTTCCTTCCAGTGCTGACTTTGGGTTCTGCCTGGTCCCCAAAGTGGGCAGAGTGAATCTGAATGTGGATCTAGCTTTGGCAAAGTGGTTACCATTGTTCCAGCTGTCACATTCTCACCCCAGGATCTCAGTTAGGAAAGATGGAAGGGTCCTTTTTACCATTTCACTATGAAAGGCCTATTGGGGAAGTCACATACCCTGGACCTCAGCTGGCTTTCCTTCTATATCTAGTTTGTTAGTGTTGTGGCACTTTTTCATCATTAGCTTCAAGGGGAGGCTGGAGAGCAAATCACAAAGTGAAGGAGGATGAAGTCAGGATTTCCAAGGAGTCACCCTCATTCAGGGCTTATGTCTGCAGCATTGCTGCCTCCTCAGCTTCGGGGAGGAGTGAGGAATGGTAGATGTCTGCCTGAAGCATGATGGGATTGGGCACAGAAGGTCCCCTTCCCTTCCTTCATGCCTGGTCTTTATTGTGTTCCAACTAGGAAGTTGATGCATCGGAGATACAGGTGCAGGTGTGTCTGTATGCCTTTGATCTCATCTACCTCAACGGAGAGGTGAGTTCTGCTCTGTGCCAGGTGGCCACGCAGAGAGTGGCAGGTAGGAGTGAGCTTGGAGGCTCTCTGCTTGCTGTTTCTGGTTCTGCTCCATCAGATGTCATGCTCAGGCAGTGCCTTTCTAAGTGTGGGCTCAGTAGTCCAGAGGCCCCAGACCTTTTGTGCAGGGTGATTTTGAGGACTCCTGATGCAGTTTTACATCTGTATGAAGTAGATTTTTCTCCCTGTGATTTTAGGAGCAGTGGAAAAGCCAGCCTCTGTTTTGTCAGTCAGTCAGTACCCCTCTTCTCGCTATTTATTTTTAAATAGATGTGTGTTTTATAAAATACACTGTTTGGAGGTGTATAAGTACTATCAGTAGAGTACCTGCCTGGCTTGCTCAAGGCTCTGAGCTCCATTTGCAGAACACAAAAGAGGGGAAAAAAATGCTAATTGGCCATATTGGATACACTGTTTTTTTAATGAATTATATTTTCAATTTTGAATTTCTGATATTGTGAATATCAAGACATATGGCCCCCTCTCCTCCCCCTACATAGAAGCAGTTTAAGAGAGTCCTCAAGTACTTTTTAACAAGCTGAGGGCACGGCTCAGTGGTAGAACCCCTGCCTGGAATCCCCCAGTGAGGGGCTGGGGCTCAGAAGTAAAGTGCCTGCCTAGGATTTATGAGACCTCATGTTATGTCTCCAGTATCTGCTAAAAACATAAAAATTAAAAAAAAAAAAAAAAAAGGCTAGAAAGAGTTTTAAGACTGAAAGTTTGAAAATGGTCACTTTTCAAACTTTCAGTCTTAAAGTTAAGAAGTTGATGATTCCTGTCAGAGAAATTGTTCTCACCCAGTCTGGAGAGAACTCATCGTGTGTGCTTAGGGGGTTGGGCTGAGTGAGAAGATCTCCCATTCTTTTCTTGCCTCTTCTTACTGCTTCTCTCTTGATGTCTTCTGTCTGGGCAGTACCAGTCAAATCTCTGTGCCTGGTCCAGATCTGATTCTGTCACTGAGCTCTCAGGAGAACTGATGGTCTATACGTTTCTGGCTAATTGAGCCCCATAGCACATATTGTTTCCATCAGATAGATGAGTTTGTCTTAGGGAAGTAAGGTGAGCAGAGGCTAGCTTTCTCATGGATAGATGGCATCTTATTCAGGTTAGATCTGTCTTGTCTATGTGTATAAAGTTTGTGTGTGTATATGTGATCCTTCCTCAGCCTCCTGAGTTAGCAAGCAGTTAAGCTTGTTCGTTAGTTAGCTAGTTAGCAAGTACCACCCCCTGCCTAGCTTACTTCACTATTGTTTATAAAGGACCTTAGCATGTGTGAACTTTGTATCTGGGATGGGGGGGCTCCCAGACCCATCTCCATAGATATTGAGGAACCATTGCATTGTTAATCTTTTTCTCACTTAGGAGGGGATTCTCAGTTTTCTGTTAGTATAGGGAAGATCCTCTTGGAAATGTGTATTAACCTTGTGGTCTTAACCTTTGTTGGGTGGTATTGAAAATGACAAGAAGTAAGGCCTGTGCGATGGCATTCAGCCTGTAAAAAGTGCTTGCCTGGAAAGCCTCATAACATGACTTCAGTCCCCAAAACCCTATATGAAGATGAGAGAGCTGACATCACAGAATTATCCTCTGACCTCCACACGTGTGCCATGGACACCCATATCTGCATAGTATGACAAACAAATTAATAATAAATAAAAACTAAATTATAATTCCACAAAGTGTTCATTCTGGCACCAGGTGGATGATGGATGATGGCTTCCCATTAGGTAATCCTGAGTTTAGCTTTTCCCTGATCCTTCCACCTGTAGTTAAAGTTCTGACGGTCCTGCTGTTCGCTGGTTCCTCCTTTCCCACGGCTTTCTGTGACCACACGTGTGCCCCCTGTGTACACTGTCAAGGTCTGGACTTCTACAGTTTTTATTTCCTCAGTGTGTCCACTTTCTCTCCTCAGTCCCTGACTCGCCAGCCCCTGTCTCGACGCCGGCAGCTGCTCCGGGAAAACTTTGTGGAGACAGAGGGTGAGTTTGTCTTCGCCACCTCCCTGGACACCAAGGACATTGAGCAGATCGCTGAGTTCTTGGAGCAGTCAGTGAAGGGTGAGTGCAACCACTCTTCTCTCTATGGGTCTGAAGCCTTGCTGTAGCCTGCGCTGACCATGTTTCCATTTCCCAACCCCTGAGATTTTCCTGGAATCCTGCCTGCTCAAGCCTTGTGAGCCACTATTTCCCCAATCAGGCTTCCGTGTTTCCCACAGACTCCTGTGAAGGGCTGATGGTGAAGACCCTGGATGTTGATGCCACCTATGAGATTGCCAAGAGGTCACACAACTGGCTCAAGGTGATTCTGGCCTCTGACTGGCTTTCCCAGTGTGGATGCCTCCCCACTGTGCACTGGGGTCCCCAGCCACTCCCTGTTTGAGCACAGGCCCCCATTATATGACTCCTGCCTCAGCAAAGCATGGCTCATGGCTCTTCTAGGAACTCACTGTGAACTGCTTACCCTGTGCCTTGGTTACATCATGGTGAGGAAGCCAAACCAGGTCTCTGTGCTCCTGTGCTTGTGTTATTGTTGTAGGAGGCACACAAAGGACAGTCCTTGGGTTGTGTCCAAGATAAACCGCCTCTGATGAGCTCATGAGGAAAGAGCTTGGTTAGGGAGGGTCTTGGGGAGTTCAGAAAAGCCCTCCAGCTGGACATCTGGTACAGCTCTGGACAGCAGGAAGATGAGGGCAGAGCATTTGGGCTGGGGAGCCACAGGTACAATGGCCTCGGGGGCAGAGTAGGTTCAGGGTACAGGGTGGGCAGCTGAGGGCAGGGGAGCTATAGACTGTAGCACCTTGCTCCCTGTAGATGAAACTGGGTTCTTTTCTAAAGCTTTCAGGAAGCAAGCAGAGTCTCAGAGAAAGTCTGATCCTGTTGTCACCTTGCAGAGGTCCTCTGGCTGCTTTATAGAGAATAAGCCAGTGTGATGTATGGTTGGGCAAACATGAGAAGGGGGTAGGAGAGTGTTTGCTGGCACAAGATGACAGATGGAGGCGCTTGGGAACTGGGCAAGCTAGCCCTGCCATTCTTTTTCTCTTGGCTCGGTTTGTTTCTCCTATCTAGAAGCAGCTCATTGTGTGCAAACCTTCGCTGCCTTAGCAATAATTCACTTTTTTACAGTCTGAAGTGCCTGCCTGTCACTCAGCTAGTGCTTCATAAGTGTTCCTTGAATGGGACGGGTCAGTGTGAAGGGATGGGTTGAGTGAGTTAACCATGACTGTTTGGGGACTGAAGCAAAGAGAAACAAGGTGACCCCCAAGCTGGATGTGGTACATACCCTAGCACTCTGGAGGCTGAGGCAGGAGGATCCAGATTCCAGCTCAGCCTGGAAATATAAAAGGTGATTCCCCTCACATCATCTCTAACTCATTTGCCTTACTTCAAGATGAAAAGCCCTTTACCTGCAATTTCTCCTCCTCAAAGTTCTCAAGTTCTCAAGGACAAGCTCAAGTACTAAGTTCCCACCTGCCCTTCTACCCTCTCATCCCTCACCTCTCTCCTCCAGCTGAAGAAGGACTACCTTGACGGTGTGGGCGACACTTTGGACCTTGTGGTGATTGGTGCCTACCTAGGCCGGGGGAAGCGTGCTGGCCGGTATGGGGGCTTCCTGTTGGCTGCCTATGATGAGGAGAGTGAAGAACTGCAGGCCATATGCAAGGTACTGGGGACTGGGTGCTGGTCACAGAATCGGGAGGGATGTATTTACACTCTGGGATGTGCCTGTGTCATCATGCGTATGCAGGCTCCACCTGCTCTGAATAAATGAGTGATGTCTCACATGTTTACCCATGTGATCAAGTGGCTTGTAATTTGTCACATTTTTGGGGTATTAGTCTGTGACCAGAAATATTTTTTTGCAATATTTTTACATTTTTACAATATTTATCTAGAATGGGGATTTAAAAGCACTGTTATTAGGACAGAAGGCAAGCAGTAATATGGCTGTCAATACAGACAGGACTTGTCTAGTTAGAAACTGACATAAGCAGTTTAAAGATAGCTACCAGCACAGAGCATTACTACTCTTTAGCATTTCCTAACATGGTAGTGTTAAAAGAGTAGGAGTGGTAAGAGGCGGTGCAAGCCTGTAATCCTAGCCCTTGGAGGCAGGAGAGTCACAGGTCCAGTGCCATACTGGACCTGAAGCTGGGAGTATAGCTCAGCAGTACAGCTGTTGCCTAGGATCCCCCAGTGAGGGGCTGGGGTGTGGCCCAGTGGTAGAGCCCCTGCCTAGAATCCCCCAGTGAGGGGCTGGGGTGTGGCTCAGTGGTAGAGCCCCTGCCTAGAATCCCCCAGTGAGGGGCTGGGGTGTGGCTCAGTGGTAGAGTCCCTGCCTAGAATCCCCCAGTGAGGGGCTGGGGTGTGGCTCAGTGGTAGAGCCCCTGCCTAGAATCTCCCAGTGAGGGGCTGGGGTGTGGCTCAGTGGTAGAGCCCCTGCCTAGAATCCCCCAGTGAGGGGCTGGGGTGTGGCCCAGTGGTAGAGCCCCTGCCTAGAATCCCCCAGTGAGGGGCTGGGGTGTGGCTCAGTGGTAGAGCCCCTGCCTAGAATCCCCCAGTGAGGGGCTGGGGTGTGGCTCAGTGGTAGAGCCCCTGCCTAGAATCCCCCAGTGAGGGGCTGGGGTGTGGCTCAGTGGTAGAGCCCCTGCCTAGAATCCCCCAGTGAGGGGCTGGGGTGTGGCTTAGTGGTAGAGCCCCTGCCTAGAATCCCCAGTGAGGGGCTGGGGTGTGGCTCAGTGGTAGAGCCCCTGCCTAGAATCACAGTGAGGGGCTGGGGTGTGGCTCAGTGGTAGAGCCCCTGCCTAGAGTCCCCCAGTGAGGGGCTGGGGTGTGGCTCAGTGGAAGAGCCCCTGCCTAGAATCCGCCAGTGAGGGGCTGGGGTGTGGCTCAGTGGTAGAGCCCCTGCCTAGAATCCCCCAGTGAGGGGCTGGGTTGTGGCTCAGTGGTAGAGCCCCTGCCTAGAATCCCCCAGTGAGAGGTTGGGGGTGTGGCTCAGTGGTAGAGATCTTGCCCAGACATTGGAGAGACACAGCAGAGGAGATAATTTTTTCTAGAAAGCAAAGGGGGTATGCATGACAAGCGTAGCCTTTCAGGGCAGGAAATTTTCCCCTTCAGTGAGCTTTGGCTGAATACTCAGTAGCATCACCCCACCTCATCTCAGGTGGCAGGAGCAGGATTAGGTGCTGGACCAGCTGGCCAGATGAGCTTCTAATTCACCATATTCTCCTGCAGCTGGGAACTGGATTCAGTGATGAAGAGCTGGAGGAGCATCACCAGAGCCTACAGGTGGGCCGCATGACTGCCCGGCGCCTCTCATCATACTCTGTGCCAGGACTCTGGTGGTATGGATTCTGAGAACATCTAGATTTAAGTCCCAGATCTGCCAGCTACTTCCTGGCAATGCTGGCCAAGGGACTGCATGTCCCAGCACAGAATATATCTAGGAGCTGTCCCTTGGAAGTGCTATGAGCCTCTAGAGAAGGATGATCTTTCTTAGTACACTGTCTCAGGTGTTTTTTCTGTCCTGTGTGTTGGTATCTTAAGGTCTGACCCCATCTCTGTCCCATTGGATATCTCTCTGCTGTTTCCTAGGTTTGTGTCCCTTACCTCAAACTCCTCCCTAGCCCCCTCAAGTGTTGTCTATGTATGTGTCTATGTCTCTCTGTATCTTTAGTATCCCTTCTCAGTCCCAATGGTGTCTCCTTTCTTCCCTTTTCCATTTCCCTTGGATACCCCATGTCTAGCTTTTTGACTTAAGGATTGCTTAGACAAGCATATTCTCCACTTGCTTCTCCCATTCCCTCATCTCTAACCCTCTCCTGCTAAGGCTTTGATAATTAAGCTCATCTCCTTTCCCTCTGCTCATTGCAGGCCCTGGTCTTGCCGACCCCACGCCCCTATGTGAGGATTGATGGGGCAGTGGCCCCAGACCACTGGCTGGACCCAAGCGTTGTGTGGGAAGTGAAGTGTGCAGATCTCTCCCTGTCCCCTGTCTACCCTGCTGCACGGGGCCTGGTGAGTGCTGGGATCTGGGAAAGATTCTAGTAGGGAAGGCAGAGCAGATGGGGAGGGACTTTGGGTTGTACTCTTCCTGTGTATTGATTAAGAAACCTGGAATATACTTGGGTGTCAGATATCATTCCAGCTGTAGTAAAAAGACAGTGACTTTGCTCCCTTTGGTAGCATCTGACCTTTGTCTCCAACGTAACCTGAGAACCTAGACTTACGTGAAAATTCAGCATGCCTTCCCAGTGTTTCCTTCATGACTGAAGTTGCTGCTTCACTCAGAATTAATTGTCATGTTACCAAGTTTTGCGGTTTTGTGGCTAATGTCCCTGTGTCAGGACAGATCAGTGATGTAGCCGGTGGCCACAGCAGTCAGTACACAGCACACAGGAGAGATAGTACAACTCAAATTGAAGGTTCTTTTGACCTTCCTGTCCTGAAGCATGGCTGGCATGTACTTTCTGAGTATAAACAGACTTATATTTTGAAAAGTGTATCTCCTGGGTTTTTTGGTCTTAAGCCAGAGCCTAGTGCGTGCTAGGCAAGTCTCTACTGCTGATCATGCTCTTACTGGGGGATTCTAGGCAGGTGTTTTACTACTAAGCCACATCCTTGGCATCTCACTGGTGTATTATGCTCTATCATACCCCTCTTTCTTTTTTTCTCTATTTTTACCCTGAATTTTTGTTTTTGTTATTGTTTATTTTAGACAAATTCTCATTAACCTACATAGACCTTAAACTTGAAATTCTGAGCAGCTAGGATTGCCAGCAAGTTCTTTCAGGCTCAGTTTATCTCATTAAAAAAAAAAATTCATACTTACTGTACAGTAGAGAGCAAGGGCTCTTTGTACTAAGTGCAAGTAGCTGGCCTTTGTCCTACTATGATGCAGCCGTAGGTTAGTAACTGGAGTATTACTAATTTAAGTCTCATGGAAATGTTAGTCTGCGTACTTGTGTTCATAGGAGAGGATGAGCCTCATAGAGAGCTGAGGTTACTGGCTTATAGCTGCTTGGCTCCTGAGAGGTGCTAGCTGGCATCAAAGCCCCAGCTGCTTTTCAGCACTTGTCCTCATCAGGATGCTAACTGCATAAATCACTATAGCAGCTGATATTTCCAGTGTGTTAAAGTACACCAGGTACCAGGATTTCAAACATGCTGACGCCTTCTTTAACCTTTACAGCCTATTGCTCACCCTCATTGAGCTAAGGCCCAGGTCAGGAAAAAGGAAGAGACTAGGGAATCACTTGTCAGCTTACTGCAGTTGGAACCCTGCAGAGCGTCCCCACTACTATCCTTTCCCACAGGTGGACAAAGAGAAAGGGATCTCCCTTCGTTTCCCTCGGTTCATTCGAGTTCGTGGGGACAAGCAACCAGAGCAGGCCACCACCAGTGACCAGGTGAGGCCCTGGGAAGGGGATTGGTTCTGGCCAGGAGCCATAGAGGTAGGTG
This sequence comes from Onychomys torridus, assembly GCF_903995425.1. NCBI lineage: Eukaryota > Metazoa > Chordata > Mammalia > Rodentia > Cricetidae > Onychomys > Onychomys torridus. The sequence continues at coordinate 7,671,302 of NC_050443.1, forward strand.
TGGCTGGGGAGGAGCTGCTGATACCCTCTACCCTCTCCTCAGGTGGCCTGTTTGTACCGGAAGCAGAGTCAGATTCAGAATCAGCAAAGCTCAGACATGGACTCCGACTTTGAGGACTGCTATTAATCCTCTGGTCTCCTGGGCCTGGGGCAGAGGTTGAGGGAACCTGGGTACTGTTTATCTGGTGGTGTTGACTGGTATGTGTAGGGACATAGGGGTGGGATACTGGGGCTGGGATGCTTCATTTTCTTCAATAAATGACTATTAAATGCCTACTCTGTGAAGAGGTCTACACTGAGCTCCGTGGCATTGCTCTGTGAGCTCACATAGGGTATAGTATATGACCTTGCCAAGTGCTGGACAAGTTTCATGTTTCTGCATTCTGGCAGCCTCCAGCCATTTGTGCTGTAGAACATTCAACATGTAGCCATTGCCACCTAAGTCCTAAGACTAGAAGAGTTCATTTTATTTTAAATAGCCACATGTGATCAGTGCTCATCATTGAATAGCAGTAGTTGAGAGCCTTTATGTTTTAACTTCTTTGAACTCCTAGCACTCTGGCAGGGTGACACTGTTGTGCTGTCTTTTACAAATATAGGTGAGGACACTGGAACTTCTAGGGGCCACCAAGTGCCCTGGCCAAGAACACCAGCACTTATGGCTCCAACCCAGTGGCCTGACGGGCATTGTGTCCCACATCTTCTAACAATCCCCATGCTCTTGGGAGACAGTGGTGCAGTACCAGGTGTGTGGTTCCCATTTGTGTCACCCACCATCTTATTACCAGACATTACCTCGAATCCTCAGGGTAGCATTTCAGTCATCACTCCACAAGACCAGGTAGTGACTGTGGCCACGCTGCTTATGGCTGTGCCCTGGACATAATATCTTGTGTATGGCAGGTGATCAGAAGTACTAGCTGAGTGCCAGCCTCCTTTGAAACATGACCAGAGACCAGGCATCACTGTTAGTCTTCCCCTAGTGTCCCTTTCCTTCCCTCCAGTGCTTCAGGAGGGACTGCAGTTCTCACAGAGGTGCAGATAGCCCTAGCCAGTTTGTGGTCCATGAAGGTCACCTGAAGCTGGAGAAGACACAGACATATTGCAAACCTTAGGCAGATGTGATAGAAAGGCTCCTAAGATGAGAGGGAGAATCTTCTAGAAAGCCCTGCTTTTCTGAGATGGTTCCAGAAAGAACTGGGCCCTGGCAGGTTTTAGGGACCTATAGCAGCTAGCTTTCTGGCCACCAGCTGGAGGAGAAATGGACCAGGAGGAGGGTAGACAAACAGGCAAAGTCCAGGTCTGCACAGCGAGAGCCATTCTTGTGGGGACACAGTGAAACCTGTTTTAGTTGGCTATTGCTGTGATAAAATACCATGTCCAAAAGCAAGTTGAGGAAAGGGTTTATTTCAGCCATTATCAACAAGGGAAGTCACGTTTGGAACCTGGAGGCAGGAACTGATGCAGAGGCCACAGAGATGTGCTGCTTACTGGCTCACTCCTTCTGGCTTGGTTGGCCTGTTTTCTTGACACAGAACCCAGCTGTAGCTGAAAACTTTCCACCTGGCCCATGGTCAGGATAAAACTCTCTCACCTGCCAGTTCTGTAGCCGCTTGGACCCAAGTAAACACACAGAGGCTTATATTAATTAAAACTGCTCGGCCATTAGCTCAGGCTAACTATTGACTAGCTCATACACTTAAATTAACCCTTAATTCTTTTTTATGTTTAGCCACGTGGATTGGTACCAAGGATATAATATTACCTAAGTAAACAGGAAGTGCATTATAAGCAACTTTCAAAAATCTAGAATGACAGAGACAGTTGGCTGCCTGGACAGTCATCCAAAGTTCCTCTGTAAAGTTGAGGTATTTGTCTTTAGCCTACAGGCCTAGAGTCTCTCAGTCACTTCTCTCTGTATCCTGTAGAATGTCTGGCAGTTTCTCTGTGAAGCAGGAACCTGAAGGACTGTTTTGCCTTGTAAAGTTCAGTGGTCACCTTCCTATGGGTCCTGCATGTCCAGTCGATACATTTTTGTCAAGCAGACCAGGCAAGAACAGTTTCTTGTCAAAATGATTATTTTTTGCCAAGAAGAAGATCAATTCCTTATGGAGTGTCTTCGACACCCATCTTTTTCTTTGAAGTAAACCGGTGCTGCCAAAAGCAGATGTCTCTCACTGTCCAGAAAGTCTAAATTTTTAAAACATTTTAAATGCCATATTCTGTAGGTCTTTGAAGTGTTTGAAGATTACCTACCTAATTGAATTATATCTATGTATAACTAGAAAACTTAACATGACTCTAAGTTTGACCATCATAGAAGACTAATTATTAATCTGTATTTCTTAATTATCCATTATAATCTAAATGAGTTACAATCTTCTATCTTAGCTAGAACATATTAAGTATTAGATTCAGGTTCTTCAGGATAGGGCACCTTTTGGAATGATCTCTGTAACGTGCCATTTACCCATGCTCCAGACTTCTCTGGATTTCAGTATGTGTCTCTTGTTTGATATTGTTTGTGTTGGCTGTAGTTCCATCTTGTCTAGGTCATTGTCTCTTATTCCTCCTGGACAGTATTTGATAATCATTCCTATTGTATATAGTCTTGTATTGGGGTAGAACTTTCTTATTTAGACAATTTAGGGAGAGATGTAGTGGGTAGCTGTTCCAGCTTTGACCTGGAAGTACTACCCTCATTGAGGCTTCCAGTAACTGTCACACCTACGAGGCGGGGCTGAGACAGGAGCCCTTAAGACCTGAGATCCGGATGTGCCAGCTCTCTTGGTTCCTGAATCCTGGACACTGGAGTTAGACTGAGCAGAGTTCTCCAGAGAACACCGCTGGACTGCACCTCTCCTGGACCCTGTAACCTATCCCTTTGCTTGTAAGTTACCCCACAAAATAAACCTCCCTTTTCACTACGTGGAGTGGCCTTCATGCTTGCACTGATACCCAGTCCTCACGAAGCCCTTTAAAAGCAGTTGTCCTAGCCGGGGAGGTGCTCGGTCAGTCAAGTGCTTGCTGTGCAGGCATGAGGACCTGAGTCCAGTCTGCCTCAGAACTCACATTAAGGAAAGAAAAAAGAGCCAGGCACCATACTGTGTGCCTATAATCCCAGCACAGAAGCAATAGAGACAGCAGGATCCCTGGAGCTCACTGGGCCAGCCAGTCCAGCCAAATTGCCAGGCCCTAGATTAAGTGAAAGGCCAGACCCACCTCAAAAACTAATGTGGAGAGTGACTGAGGAAGACATCTGACACTAACTTTGAGCATATATAAGTACACATAAACATGCACACCCACGTGACTACACCGATAGGAGCACGTCCATACACACAAAAACAGATGTCTTTGGGGTCTCTATTTGCTGCAGTTGTCGGCCTGCCTGGGCTGTTATAAGAGTTAAATAAGGTGAGGCAAGGAGGTGCTTGAAGACAGGTGTCAGTATGGTTCCTGGCCAGCACAGTCCTCATGGGATCCAGTTATGCAACCCTGAGCCTGAACCAAGTGGCTTTTTGCCTTCCTGCCTTGCTAGTGATTTCCCTCTCATATTCTCACCAGTGAGCTCCACTAGTTTGTAAGTGATCTACATTTAACAGGTGGAGATTCTGAGGCAGCTGGGCTCTACTGTCTGGGTGTTGGGGGTGGGGTGGGGGGTGAGACAGGATTGTTTGGGCTATCTGCTTCAGGCCACATAATCACAATAAGTATGCCAGGAGGGCCTCGTATGCACCTATGAGAATATGGAACCTACTACAGTCAAGTCTGCAAGGAAGGAATCATGCTAATGTCTAGAGTATGTGGACACTGAAGAAACAAGCTTGGAGTTGGGTGAGCAGTGGGCACATGAATGTTCCCCAGAGAGTAAAATCCTGCTCAGCTTGAAAGTTGTCACAGCCTGTCTGGGTGAGAAGATTATGGAACAGTGGTTTAGGTATATGTCAGAGGGCATCATGGGAGGTTGAAGAACTGGAAGCAGCAGTCCTAATTTAAGGTGACTCAGAATGACCAGATCTCAGTCACGTGATCACACCTTCTGCTAAGGTTGCTAGGAAGTGTTTTATGCTGGGAAGGAGTTCTTTAAATCACCCAACTGTGAATGGAACTCACCACATTTTTCCATGTGGATGTGAAATGAGTCAGACTTAGTCTAAAATGTCTCATGCATAACTTCATCTACCCCTCCCATGAAGCTATTTTATTGGTACAATTGTTTTCTATGTCTTTTAGTAAAAGAAAACCTTACCCTCATCAGGATAGTGTTGCTTGCTATAAACCTCAGTTAGCAAATAGTGGATTGAGATTTGGCTGGTGCCCTCAAACCCCGGGGACTTCCTATGTGCTATGATATAAATAGGCTTCTCTGCTTAGCTGAAGAGATGCTTTATGGCTTCCCAGACAGCCTTGATGCAGGAAGGAGGGGCCTGGACCTGCCTCAACTGAATATACCAGGCTCTGCTGACTCCCTATGGGAGACTTTGCCTTGGAGGACATGGGGATGGGAGTGGCTGGGTGAGGGGGGAAGACTGGGGGGGGTGGGAGGAGGGAGGAGAGGGTAATCTGTGGTTGGTATGTAAAATGAATAGAAAATCTCTTAATAAAAAACAAAATAAGCTTGCCAGCTGCCTGAGAGTCCAAGGGGCAGCAAAGATAGTTGTTGGGAACAGCATCTGTTTCCAAGTGCCATTCCTTTATCTGGAGCTTATCTTTCACTGCCCCTTATCATGGCTTGTCATGAAGAGATGGTTGCCCTGGGCATACTGCCCAATACCAAGTTTCCTGCCACCTTGGCAACAGAATCAAAGCAACAGCTCAGGTTGCTGCCAGGAACACCCAGTTTGTGACAAGTTAGGGGTGTGTGGTGACTGTTCTCAGGCCAATTTTCTCCCAAGAAAGATAGCAGAGGTTATGCCCTCTTCCACTAGAGTTCTGAAGACAGAAGGAGCTTTACTTTTGCATTCAGAAGCTGAAAGAAGACTGTAGAGTTATCACATGAAAACAGGAACGGGCTGGCTAGTAAATACTGACCTCATTTGGGTCCAGGGAAGCAAGGAGATTAGGAATCAGTGGTCAGGTGCAGTCAGGTTCAGGAATCAACGGGATGCTGTAGAAACGGGGTCCCCGGAGGATGACGAGATAGTAGACTTTCAGGTTTGTGCTTACTGACATGAGTGAGGGTGGCCCATTGTCTGGTTTTGTTTTGTTTAGTTGGGCTTGCTGTGTAGCCCAGGCTGGCCTCTTAACTTATAACCCTTCTGCTTACTAAGTGCTGGGATGACAGGAATGCACCACTATACTCTGCCATTATCTGGCTTTTAGAAAGTTGCTGGGTCAACACTGGTTTAAGTTGGGAATGCTTTTAAAACATTTCTTTGAAAACAAAAATTCAATGTTCTGGCCTGAGTCTAGTCTCACTTTCTGCCTCCCACCCTCTCCCCCCCCCCCCCCCCATGGAGAGCAGAACCTATTTTTACTCTATTCATTTATTTGTATGTATGCCATAGCATACATGAGGAAGTCAGAGGACAACTTGGGGGAGTTCTTTCTCTCTTTCTACCATTTGGGTCCCAGGGGATGAACCCAGGTCATTAGACTTGGCAATAAGTACCTTTATCAACAGAGCTATCTTGCTGGCCCTTTATTTAATTGGTATGCAGTCATTGAATACAGTCCTGAAAACTCATAAACATTTTTGTACTATTATATGATGTACTTTGACCTTGTTCTTACCTCACCCTGCCATCCCTCCCTCTTTTCCTTATCCCTTCCCTATATAAAATCTAAGAACCACAAATGTAATACTGCCTTTATGAGCCTGAGAGTTGATCTCATAATTTGGAGTTTTAGCTCTTTTCCTGCAGTTGACATACTCTTTATGGCTGAATAAAATTTCTTTGTGCACATAGACCACCTTTTTTGTATCTGTTCCTCTGTTGATGGATACCTAGGCTTGTTCCATAACTTAGCTGTTATGACTAGTACTACAGTGGACACGGTGCAAGTGTCTGTGGAGCCCTTCATTAAAGTTCCTAGGAATGTTATCGCTGGGTCTTAGGGTAGATCTGTCTTTATTTTTTATTTTTTAATTTTTTTGAATTTCCTCAAATTCCACACTGATTTTTATAGTGCCTGGACAAATGTAAATTCCTATTAACCTTAATAACGTTTCCTTTGGTTTGACTCCTCATCATTAACTTGTTTTTTTAATGACTGCTGTTTTGATTAGGGTGAGATAGATTCAATTTGCTTTTTTTTTTTTTTGGTTTTTTGAGATGGTTTCTTTGTGCCTTTTTCCTGGAACTCACTCTGTAGCCCAGGCTGGCTTCGAACTCACAGAGATCCACCTGGTTCTGCCTCTTCCCGAGTGCTGGGATTAAAGGCGTGCGCCACCACTGCCTGGCAATTTGCATTTTTCTAATAGCAAGTAATGAACTTTTAAAAAATTACTTGGTTATTTATACTTAATCTTTTGAAAACTGTTCATATAATTTGCCCATTTTATTGATTGGGTTTGATGTCTTGGTGTTTGTTCTTTGAGTTCTTTATATATTTTAGATGCTCTCTTCAATCTGAAGTATAGCTAGCAAAGATTTACTCTAATTCTTCAGGCTTTCTTTTCATTCAACTCTTTCTTTGCTATGCACAGCATTAAAAGTTTACAATCCCATTTTTTAATTCTTGGCATTATTTTCTGAGTATCTGGAATCATTCTTAGAATGCCCTTGCCTATTCACTGTACCTTGAAATGGTTACCCTATTTTTTCTCTCTAACATGAGTTTCAGGTCTTATGATTGTTGGGTAATAGCCTCAGGTTATGAGGAATTGAGTCAGGTTGTATTAGACAATAGCCCCAAGCCACAAAGAATTGCTTATCCCAAGCCTGACCATTTAGCTCCATCTGCAGAAACAATAAGTGTGTATTGAAAACAACTCACTCTGTTCCCAGTCAAACTACAAAAACAGCTATGGGCATCTATGTATATCTACATGTCCCTTAGCTCCTGTGAAGGCAATCAACCTTCATCCTTAGGAAAAGCTGGGGCCTCTTGCTGTTCCAGTAAGGCAGTCTCAGCCTGTTGAGATGGAGTCTCTCTCTTCTCTGCCCCATTTTCCTTACGAAGATGTCTGAGGTTGGAACATACCTTTGTAGAAGGTGAGAGGTAGGGATCTAGCTTCATTATTTTGCATGTGGATTCACAGTTATTCTAGCATTGTTTGTTGAAGATACCATTTCTCTATATTTTTGACATCTTTGTCAAAAATCAGGTGTCTGCAACTGCAGGGGTTCTGTGCTGGTTCCATCTTTTGTTTGCTACTGTGGGTGAGCAGGAATTCTTGACTCTCATGAAACATGGCTTGGCTGCTTGCCTGTGGAGGGTTTGGATGAATCTTGTAATCTCACTGAAACTCTGGTTTTCTTACATATAAGTCGATAATTGTGCCTGCAGTAGATGTGAGTATGAAATTTCAGTTGGATGAATGATGTACAGTGTTGATCATATGGAGTAGGTGGCAATATGCTATATTGACAAGTCATTCTCTTTGATTCTTTTCTTTTTCTGTAAAGATGGGGACAGAACATCATACCTTGTGGTTACAAAGGGTCATGAGAATTAGATGAGTAAATAAAGAAAATGTACTTAAGGCTAGGAGATGGACAGGATGACACAATGGTGACCCAGACTGTAGTGGGGTAGCAGTCAGGAACACAGGAAAATGAATGTGTCTGGTAATATATGTTCAGGATTTCCTTTAAATTGTCAAAACCTGAGACTCCATTAGGAAAAATAGATGACTTTTTATGCTGACATGTCGCCTCACGGTTTTCATTGCAGAGAAGCCGAGGAGGAGGGCCCTTGCTATATTCACTGCTTTTGGACAATGCCCCATACTTGGAATAGGTTTTGTTGGCAGAAGTAGAGCATGATGGGAAGGAGGGGGCTGGAAATAGGAATCACTGCCTCTAGCTCCTGGACACCATTAAAACCTATGAAACGAGTTCTACTTTGTATCTTGAATAATTAGTTTGTAATAGGACATAACGGCATTTGTGAATAGTTACAGCAAAGACCATGGAAAATACATCACAAAGAAATCATAAATATCAGGAGAAATGCACCATTAATAATTTGAATGGAAATTCCAGGTTTCATAGCTATAGAAAGTGACAAATATTTCCAATGATTTAGTAGAAAGGTGTGGCAAACTAATATACAGCTAGACATACTTCTTGGGATTGGCAAGGGAGGAATTAGCCCCATTCCATCATTGATACAGGGTGGGAACCCCATTGTTGCTGATGTCTTGAGTTTACCTGGAGAAAACAGAGTGTCAGTGCTAATGAGACTGAGGGAGAATCCAAACTAAGCCCCTTGGCTTCACTTGTGTTCTTACTTACATGTAATGGACTATATGAAAGCTGGTTTTGGAGGTCAGTGTGCGTCAGACTCAGATCTTGGCTATGTAACACTGCTGAGCATATTTCCTAAGAAATCCTGACCCTGCCCTTGACCAGCAGCACTGGTTAATCATTTTAGGAGTGCTTGGTTGAAACTATCAGTGCAGACTGGCATTTCTGGGATGCCTTTGATCTCTTTCCTCCCTTTCATGGTGGATGGTGCCAAAATAAGAGTAACTGATAGCTGTCAGGCCCATTCAGGCTTTGTGACTGTGCCAAATCAGTAGATGACCAGACACCAAGTTTTCCCACACTCTATTCCGGATCACTGGACAAGCGTCTAGAGTTCTACAGTCCTCTATATTTCCTAAACTAAGCTCTTGTACTTTCCCTTGCCTAAGGATAAAAGGACTTTAAAACCCCTAATGGGTTTCATGCATGGTCCCCCCAACCCCCCACGGTGCGTGTGTGTGTGTGTGTGTGTGTGTGTGTGTGTGTGTGTGTGTTATCATAGGTGCTGGGCTGAAGCCTGATCACTTTGGCCTGGGCCCTGAGGGACAATTTATGTTTTTAAAAATTAGTTTTTAAAATTGGCATTCAAAGCAGTGTGTTTCATTGTGACATTTCTATACAGAATTGTTGTTGCTCTCCTCCTCTCTGCTTCCCCATTCCTCTCCTGCTCCTGCTGGTCTCCTTCCTCCTCTCTGACTGGGCTCTCTTCCTGATTCCACAGTCCTCATGATGGAAGCTTGAAATAACCTGTGGTGCGACTATTGACACCATGGGATTGCCAGGTGCTGCAATTATTGATTATTGACATCTTGCAATTGCCAGGTGTCTGTTATCAAACTGGGGGTCATAATTTACCCCAGGAGGTCAAGTTAGGTAACATTTTCCTGCTACAGAGTGACAGTTGTTAAATGTATACTAGCACACCACCAGACATACAATATATACATATATGATATATATGTGTATATATAGTGTATATATGTAAATACATAGTGTATGTGTTTTGTGTTTATGTTTGCATATATGTATATATATCACTATGAATACAGATATAGTGTATTTCTGTAAATATGTAGTGATATATATTCTATGAAGCTGTGTATGGATGTTATATACCTGTAAATGTATAGTATATCTATGTATGTACATTTAGTATATATGTAAGTATATAGTGTAGATGTGGTATATGTCCATATAATATAGCTGTAAATATGCGGGGGTATATGTGTGTGTATAAATGTGTATATGGTATGTATATGTGTAGAATATATGTAAATAATATGTATAGTTTACATTTATAGTATGTGTACATGTACAGTATGTATGTGTGTATATATAGTGTATATATGTAGTGTGTGTGGTAAATGTGTATAGTGTATACATAGCAAATACATGTGCATATAGTACATATAGGTAATGTGTACTTGCATATATTGTGTATGTATAATGTGTATGTATGTATATTATAGTGTTATACATTTGCTATTTGTTAATTTCCATGTTAATTCTGGAAGGACATGAGAAAAGCAGTGGCACATTTCCTGAAGGGAGAGAAAATGTAGGTTCTTAAGAATAAGAGAGAGACTGGGCAGTGGTGGCACACCTTTAATCCCATCACTTGGGAGGCAGAGGCAGGCGGATCTCTGAGTTTGAGGCCAGCTTGGTCTGGTCTACAGAGTGGAGTTCTAGAACAGCTAGGACTACACAGAGACACCCTGCCTTAAAAAACAAAACAAAACAAAACCAAAAACCAAATAAGCAGAGAATAGAAGGGAGATTTCACAACAATCCATTTTCCATGTTGGACTTTTACTATCACCTGGTAATAACTGATAAGATTAATGATTTATGTGTAGGTGTTGCTTACTGTGTATGCAAGGTAGGGTGTAAATGATTGTACTCATATCTTATGTAAACACACCATAAGACAGATGACATTGTCTGCAGTTTATGGATGATAACCTCAAGACTTTGAGAAATTAATAGGAAGTAACATCCTCATTTTATAGGCAATGATCTTGAGACCCTGGCAAGTTAAGTAACCATTTTTTTTGCAGAATTAATGGAGTAACATTCTTATCTACAGGCAGTGGTCCTCTGACCATGGCGAGTTAAGTAACCATTTTTTTCAGAATCAATGGAGTAACATTCTTATCTACAGGCAGTGGTCCTCTGATTCTGGTGAATTAAGTAACCATTTTCTGCAGAAATCAATAGGGAGTAACGTTGTTCTGCAGTTACAAGTCACCTATGTAGTTGGTGTGTTTGGCCAAGAATAGGAGGAGAGAGGAAGAGAAATACAACAGAAGAGTAAGTGAACAGGAGAGATGGAGCAATGGGATGGGAGGCAATCTTAGCGTGCTGCTGTCTCCTAGGACAGGCTCCACATTGTCATGTGAATGTCATAGTAATTTGCCTACTGTCAAGATGAGGGATCTGAACTCAAAGACTGTAACTCTTATAGCTGTGATAGAAGCAACTTAAGGAGAGGATTTCTTTGGCCCATTGTTTAAGGATATGAACCCACCATAGTAGGGAAGGCATGATGCTGTGACCTCATCATAGGGGGCTAGAATTCACTGTGCAGCTTGTTAATCTTCCCATGAAGCACAGAGCTAGACCAGAAGGGATGCTGGCCTGCAGGGTGTAAGACCCACCATGGTCCCACATCCTCCAGCTAGGTCCCATGTCCTATAAGTTCCACACACTCTTAAAACAGTGGCATCAACTGGGAACCAAATGTTGAAAAACATGAGCCTGTGGTGGCATTTCGCCTGGAAACCATAAGAGGTGGGGACTTGTGGTTTATCATTGGGTCACTGGAGCCAGCATTTGGTCTCAGGCCTGTATTTTTCTCAGGGTTCTGTTGAGTACAGAACAGAGATGGGAGAAAGGAAGAAGGAAGGAGGAATAGGGCAGATGCTGAGAATGCTACCAAGAGAATGGCTGTGGGGCAAGGCATTAAGAAGGCCAAAAGGGAAAGGATGGAGAGAGACAGGGGAGGGAGAGAGAGCACAAGAGAATGAGATGGGATGAGTGATATTTAATGGTGGGGGCATGAACAGAGAGGAGGACAGGAGAGGGCAGAAGGGTAAAATCAGACACAGTATCACAGAGTCCATGTGGCCCTGAGTTGGTACCTGTCAGAGCTTAGTGTGCTTAACAATGTGTATGCAATGGGTACTGTGACACCCTCTCTCCCAGATCTGTTTGTTGCCAAGAGATCAGGAGAAAGTGGTAGGGTCTGGTGAGCCACTTCCTTCTCTGTAGCTGACACTAGAAACAAAAACTAATAAAGATGGGAAGGAGATTTGTAAGGAATAAAGGGAGATGGCGTGGGTGGGAAGGAAATGAAAGAATGAGGAAGGGGATCCAGAACACATTATATGCATGTATGGAATTGTCGAAGAACAAAACTTATTTGTTTAAAACATTTTTGTTGTTTGAGAATTTTGTAGAGTGTGTCTTGACCATATTCACCCTCCACCAACTCCTCCCAGATTCACTCTCCCTTCCCTATCCACCCAACTTGGTGTCCTTTAATGTTCACCCACACATCGAGTCCCATTTGTGTTGCTCATATGGTCATGGACTTGTGGCCTTCCCCTGGAGCATGGTCAACCTATCAGGGACTTTTTAAAAATGAGAATTTAATATAAATAATGTATTTACATCATTTCTACCTCTCCATCTCTCTCTCTAATTCTTGCTGCATCTCTCCCTGAAATGGTTGACCTCTCCTTTAATAATTATTGTCACATACATCACCCCCCCAATGAGTCTATTTAATGTTGCTTGTATACACATGTGCTTAGGGCTGACAACTTGGAGTTTGATAATCTACTTGGCACATCCTTTGAGAAGACTGCTTCTCTCTCTCAGCAGCCATAAATATTGCTTATAGCACTTCATCAAGGGATGGGGCCATGTGAGATTTCCCCAATCCATATTTATATGTTAACTAGAGTTTTCATTATGCAAGTCTTGTTTAGACACCATTTCATTGAGATTTCATGGGTGCAGTTTTCCTGTCATGTCTAAAAGAACAAAGTTTATTAATAGAAAGTGTAATCTCAGTAGTGCTAGCAACTATAACAAAAATAACATAGGTTTATAAGTTTTCATTGTCCCAGAAAAGCTGGGTGGGGGAATTGAAAGCTTTAATAAAACCTGAATACAAATCCAATAATGTTTTGAAAAACTAGAGAAATCAGGGGTAAAAGTGGGAGAACCTATATGTCCTTTGAGGTAATTGAATATAAAATCTTCATTTTAAAAAACATAGTTCAAGCATGAGCGCTTATACTTCTACTTGTTTTTAATATTCGACTTTAATCCCAGGAATAAGATTTTGATAGTTTCCAGGTAGTCGTTTACCACACCCATAGGGTGCCAGCTTGCAACATAGATAAAAACTAGAAAGCACCCCTCTCCTCTCCCTCCACAGGCTGGGTTTCCTTTAAATGTACTACCCAGGCATTTACCTGATAACTTGAAGTAACCCACGGCCCAGTCCCCCAGCATATATTGCTTGTTGCCACTCTTTCCCATCTGTGCTGGAAGTTTGTGGAGAATCTGTGGGGTCTGTAAGTACCAAAATCTTTTTACCAAACTTCCTCTTGTATATGTTTGTGTCATTGAAGCTGTTTGTATAAGTGAGGCAGCTGGGTCCTTGCTGGGGACAACAGCTACCAGCTAAGTTGCTAGAAAAATTCAGGTAATACAGGGATGGAATAATTGGTAAATAGAATAAAAGCAACCTGAGGACAGTGAAAGGAAAAACAATTCATGTGTTGGACTTGTGAATCATATCACCACTAATAATCACTGGCAATAGCAACTCTCAACTGGTAGTTTCCTTCCCCAGAGCTAATATTGTCTGATGGAATTTGGCTCTTGTCATGAGTTCATCCCACAGGATGGAGGAGTCTCTGGTAGATGATCCTGTATGAGGAAGCTGAAGAGATACAGGTGTCAGGCCTCTCAGCCCATCTTCTAGCAACCTCTACAAGGACTTGAGACATCTAAGTCCTTTCAGAAGTGAGGACTTTCTAGATTGGGGTAGGACAAGGAGAGGTCAGGAGTCACAGCTAGCCATAGGACTCAATGCCCTTCAATAGTGGGGTTGTAGTCACATGGAGCCTCTTCCCCAGTGTCCACCAGGGAGTCTGATCTTTTGAGTCTCCAAGTTAAGGGTGGAGTGTAGGGGGAGGAGAAACGTGGACTATTCTCCACGGAGGTAGTGTGTTCACAATATGTCTTTGACCTTCAGCTTAGCCTCATCCTATCAGCAACCATATCAATAACCTCAATTTGAGTGAACCACTGCACTCCTGGGCTGAGGAGCCAATGGCTGAAGAGACAAAAACATCTGGTTCAAAGCCAGAAAACCTAAAAGGCTTTCAACAAACTTGCCACAAGGTCCCAATTACTCTTTTCTGTGCCCCACCTCAATTTTTTAAGATGGCTATTTGAATTCAATCCATGACATGACATTTATCAGATAATCTCTACAAAGCAAGGCTGGACTGGTAGACTGAGCTGCCTTAAGGAATATTCATCAAGGTTCATTTCCACAGAAACCCATAGTAACCTCAGAACTCCATCAACTCACCACAAAGTAGGACGTGACTGTGCCACAGGAAAAAAGCTACATTAAAAGTATTTGAAGAATTTGGGAAGATGAACCCTGAAGAGTCCTCCAAATCACAACCATCCAATGCACATATACGGTGAGTCACAGGTGTGATTAGCTTTTAATGTTTTTATCACAATCATTTTTCTTTGTGTGTGTGCATATGTCAATGTATGTGTCATTGTATATATGTGGAAGTCAAAGACAACCTATGGGAGTAATTTCCTTCTACCCTGTGGGTCCCAGGAATCAAACTGAGATCATCAGACTTGGAGGCAAATGCTATCATACTGATACCCCAAAACAGGTGAAGTTTAGCTTCTTAACTACTTAATTTTTTTATTAGGGTAAAACATGTAATATAAATTTAACATCTTGACCATTTGAAAGTAAACACAAAGTAGCAATTATCACATTGTCAGGGAAGTTCAAGTACCACCTCTGTCTAATTTCAGAATATTTTTAGCACCCCAAAAGGAAACTCTCTACCCAATAATCATCTCTTCCATTTCCCCTACTCTCCAGCCCCAGGCAGCTACTGACCTGCTTCCTGTCACTATGTGTTAGATTCTATAGTGTCTTACTTAGGGTAGTTATATATGATATGACCTTGTGTCTGTCTCTGTCACTTAGAATTTCCCTTGTAAGGGCCATCTATCTACAATGCAGTATGTACAGAAAACTTTCCATTACTGAGTGATAAACCATCACTCAATTAGATCATGTTTGTGTGTTCATCGCTTGATGGACAATGAATGGGTTTTGTTCTGCCTGTTAGTTATTGTGAACAACATGTGTAGGTTAGTGTACAAGGTTTTGTTTGAATACCTGCTTTAAATGCTTTGGATTATATACTTAGGAGTGAAATTTCTGGGGCATAAAGAAATTCTGTTTGTTGGCTGTGTGTGTGTGTGTGTGTGTGTGTGTGTGTGTGTGTGTGTGTGTGTGTGTACCTCAGAGATTGACATCAAATATCTTTCTTAATTGATTGTCACCTTACTTTTTGAGATAGAGTCTCCTGCTGAACTTGCTGCTCATGGATTTAGGTAGATGAGATGGCCAGCAAGTCCCTGGGTTTGTCTTAGCCTCACCTCCCCAGAGTTGGGATTACAGGTACACATTGCTGTGTCTGGCTTTGTTACCTGGATGCTAGAGATTGAACTCAAATCTTCTTGCTTCCCCAGAAAGCATTTTACTGAATAAGTCATGTCCCTACCTTTCTTGTTTGCCTTCTTGAGATCAGGCATCACAGTGAGGCCCAGGCTGCCCTTGATCCTCAGTCAACATCCTCTTATCTCAATTTTCTAAGTGCTGGGATTACAGGCATAAGCCACCATGCCAGCTTCTGTCAGACATTTTTGAGAACCACTGAACTGTTTTCTGTCATGCTGTTAAGATCATAAATGCAGCCACTCTTTACTATCCATGGAGAATTGATCCCAGACCAGCACACACCTATATCCCTAGTTGCTCTGGTCTCTTGTGTAAAACATCATGGTATCTTCAGAGAGCTACACAACCTCTTGGCCTTTTAAAATTACTTTCAGTACCCAGTAAGTGCCAGTTCTGTAGGAGCAGGCACTCCACTGTCTTGTTCAGTGGATAGTGGCCAGAAGATGTCTTTGCCTCGTTGGTGGAGCTGTAAGTTCCTCAGAGGGTCACTGAATTTGCATAAACAGACCCTGAAAATACTGAGGACCACTAGGTGTTTGTAGTCATTATATCCTGAATTTTGGCATTTCAGCATGCCATGACAAAATTTATTGATGAGATATTGTGTGCCCTTTGAAAAATCTTTTTAAGGTTTGTTTTTATTTATGTGTATGTTTGGATGCCTGAAGACGTTGTTGGATCCTCTGGAGCTGGAGTTATAAGCGGTTGTGAGCTGCCTGATGTAGGTGCTAGGGACTGAATTTGGGCCCTCTGGAAGAGCAGCAAACATTCCTTTTTTTTTCTTTTTGAATTCTTCTCTCATATAATATACCACAACTGCAGGTTTCCCTCCCTCCACTCCTCCTAGTACCCCTACTCTCTACCTCCCCTCTCCCCAGATACACTCCTCAGTTTCCTTTTAAAAAAGAGTAGGCCTCCCAGGGATAGCAACTGAATACAGCATAACAAGATACAATAAGACTAGACACAAACTCTCATATCAAGGCTGGATGAGGCAACCCGGTAGAAGGAAAAGGGTCCCAAGAGCAGGCAAAAGAGTCAGAGACACCCCCACTTTCACTGTTAGGAGTCCCACAAAAACCCCCAAGCTAACAACCACAGCATATATGCAAATGGCCTAGCGCAGACCCATGCAGGTTCTGTGATTGCTGCCTCAGTTTCTGTGAGGCATAAACGTATAAACCCTGCTTAGTCAATTCTGTGGGCCATGTTCTTCTGGTATCTTCAACCTCTCTGGCTCCTACAATCCCTCATCTCCCTTGGGGTTCCCTGAGTTCTACCTAATGTTTGGCTGTGGATCTTTGCATCTGTTCCCATCAGCTTCTGGAGAAAATATCTCTGATGATGACTGGGCTAGGCACCAATCTATGAGTATAGTAGAATATCAGAATATCATTAGGAATGACTTTTTTTTTTTTTTTTTGCCAGACGTGTTTAGTTCTAAGTTCTATCCTAGGTCTCTGGGCTGTTCAGCCTCTGGTTTCTGGCCATCCAGGCAGTGTCAGCCATGGTCTCCCTCTCATGGCTTGGGCCTCAAGTTAGACCAGTTATTTTTTGGCCTCTCCCACAAGTTCTGAGCCACCATTGCCCAGCACATCTTGTGGGCAGGACAGGTTGTAGGTTGAAGGGTTTGTGGCTGGGCTGCTGGTCCACCACTGGAAGCCTTACCTGGTTATAGAGGATGACCAGTTCAGACTCCGTATCTTTCATTACCAGGAGCCCTCACTAGTGTCACCTTTATAGATTCTAGGAACTTTTCACTGTACTAGGTTTCCAAATTGCCCTCCAATTCCCCCCAGTTCTAATAGTATCTCCCATATTCTTTCCCTTTGTCCATCCCTCTCCAACCTGATCCCCCAGTTCCCATTCCTACCTGCTCCCAGCCCACCCACAAAATCTGTTCTATTTCTCCTTCCCAGGGAGATCCATGCATCCTCACTAGAGCCCTCCTTTTTTACTTAGCTCTCTGGGTCTGTGGATTATAGTGTGAATATTCTTAACAGCTAATATGTACTTGTAAGTGAGTATATTTCATGTTTATTTCTGTGTCTATGTTAATTTACTCAGGATGATTTTTTCTACTTCTATCCATTTGTCTGCATATTTCATGTTGTTGTTTTTTTAAACTGCCAAGTAATACTCCATTATGTAAATGGACCACATTTTCTTTATTCATTCTTTGGTTGAGGGACATCTAGGTTGTTTCCAGTTCCTGGCTGTTGGCATCAAGCATTCTTAATTGCCGAGCCATGCATGTCTCCAGCCCTCTTAAAACAATTACATTTAGTTAATTAATTTGTTTGTTTGTATGTATGTGTGTGAATGCATGTGTGCATGTATGCTTGCACACATGTACCACAGCACATGTGTAGGTCAGAAGACAAGTTCTCTCCCTTTACTGTGGTTCAGCTAGCTCATCAGACTTGTTGGCAGGCACTTTTACCTGCAGAACTATCTTGACTAGCCCTTGGCTGCTCTTTAGTTTGTTTTCAGTATCTAATATACACCTTAAACTTAGAGCCCTTGACCACATTTGCTCTTAAGCAACCTGCAACTGGTAGATAGCTCTTTGAAGGACAGAATTCTAGCTGATTTCTGTGTTTACTTACTGTGAAATTCCTGATGTTTCCTGTTTCTCTTTGTCCTGGGAAGCTCTGGGGTTTACTTTGCCACTGGACTCCAGGAAGAAGAGAAGGCAGCTGTGAACAAACGTAGCCCCAAGGTATTGGAGGCTCTGCAAAAGCTGAACATCCAGGCTGAGCAGGTAAGTGGGAGTGAGGTGCCATACTGGTAGGATTGCCTCTGCTGACCCTAGGCTTTGCAGCTCAGCTCGTTCAGGATGAGTAGGAAGAGCATAGAATGGACTTGGGTAGAGCAGCGACATGGGGCACATGTCACCTGGCCTAAGCAAGACCTTGGATACCCTCCTGTTCCTTCCATTGTCCACTGGTTCTAATTGTCCTTCCTCTAATGTCCAGGCTCCAGTCATTGCTGTCCTAGGCTCTGGTGGGGGGCTGCGGGCCCACATCGCTTGTCTTGGGGTACTGAGTGAAATGAAAGAACTTGGCCTGTTGGATGCTGTCACATACCTCGCAGGGGTCTCTGGGTCTACTTGGTAAGTGTTGTGTGTGAGTATGGGAGGGTGCACCATGTTTTCTAATATCAGAATGAGAGCATTTTCCTCCAGACACCAAATGCATGCTGCTGTCTTTTCTTTTCCATGTCTTAAACGGACAGATAATAATTGTGTATTTTATATTGTATGGTGTGATATTTCAGCATATGGATTTGTTGTGCACTGATGTATTTTCACTTTTCTTGGTGTAATGAAATACTTGACAAAAAGCAACTTAACAAAGGAAAGGTTTCCTTGGGTTCTCAGCTTGAGAGCAGTGTGTGTCATGGCATTAAGGGCACTTTGCGAAGCAGACAGGGAGGTGTGCTGGTGCTCAGCTCAAGCTTCTTTTTGTTCCTCCTGGGTCCAGCCTGGGCAATGGTGTGATCCTGTTCAGGGTGTCTTCTGATGTCCTTTAAATGTCTCTGTAAACACCTTCACAGGCTCACCCACAGATTTACCACTTTGTGTGGGGGTGTTGGGTTGTGCATGTTCCTGTGGAGGCCTGCAGTGAACAGAGCAAGGCAGATATCAACTGTCCTCCTCTGTTGGTCTCTACCTTATTGCCCTGAGACATGACTGAGCCTAAAGCTCACAGTTTTGGCTAGGCTGGCTGTAGGATCCACCTGTGTCTGCTTTCCAGTGCTAGAGGTACAGGCATGTTCATCCATGCCTACTTTTTAAAATTATTAATTAAATTTATTAATTTACTTCGCATCCTGACTGGCATTTCCATTCCCTCCTCTCCTCCCTTCCTCCCCACTTCCCTCCCACCTCCCCCCCCCCCCTACCCCCTGCTCCAATCACTGTTTCTGTTCAGAAAGAGGCAGGCTTCCCATGAATGACATCAAAGCTTGGCATATCAACTTGAGGTAGGACTGAGCTCCTCCCCTTTTTATTAAGGTTGGGCAAGGCAATTCAGTATGAAGAATAGGTTCCTAGAAGCCAGCCAAGGAGTTATGGGCAGACCCTGCTCCCACCAGTAGGACTACTACTACTTCCTGTTCTACAAACAGATCAAGCTACACAGGTGTCACACATATGTAGAGGGCCTAGGTTGGTCCCATGCAGGCTCCCTAGCTGTTGGTCCTAGTCTGTGAGCTCCTATGAGCCCAGGTTAGTTGTTTCTGTGGGTTCTTTTGTGATGACCTTGACCCCCCAGGCTTGTACAATCCTTCCTTTTCTCCTTCTCTTCCACAGGATTCCTCAGCCCAGTGCTTGGCTATAGATGAAGGCTCTCTGGTGACAATTGGGGTAGTTACCAATCTGATTACAGGAGATGCCATGCCTACTTTTTACATGAGTGTTGTGGATTCAAACTCAGGTCCCCATGCTTGCATAGTAAGCACTCTTACTTGCTCAGCAGCCATTTCTCCAGGCTGAAAATGCTCTTTGAAAGAGTAGATCAGTTGTACAACAGAAGGGGCTTTGTTACATTTCTGTAATGCATATAATATACTTCGATCATATTGACCTCTCTATTACTCCAAATTTCCCCACCCACTTTTTACCTTCTGCTGCCCCTTTTCTAGCAGTTTCAAGTTCAAGGGCAGTGTTTACACTTTAGGTGGGCAAAATATAACCCCTTATGATCTTTTAGTTTTTAATGAGAGATTGTTGTGTTAAATCTATGTAGACTTTCTTATTCCAAAAGGCTCAGAAGCATTCATGCCTGACAACCTGATTCCAAGTCCAGGGCAGACATTGTTAATCAATGTTGGCATTTCCTGATTCCAGGCCCAGGGCAGACATTGTTAATCAGTGTTGGCACTTCCTGATTCCAAGCCCAGGGCAGACATGGTTATCCAGTGTTGGTACCTTTTCAGTAACAGATAAAGCGACACAAGCTTTTGAACTAATGGCGTGGAGAATAAATGATAGGTGGAGATAACAGATGGCAGAAATATAGCACTTAGTGGTGAGGCAGCTCCTTCAGAGACAGACACACTTGTTGGATTAGTTATTTTTCTCATTGCTGTGATAAATGTTTAACAACATTAACTTAAGGAAGGAAGAGTTTATTTGGCTCAATTTGAGGGAATATGATCCCTCATGGTGGGGAAGACATGGCAACAGGAACTTGGGGCAGCTGGTCACATTATATCTTCATTCTAGAAGCAGAAAGAGGGGCTAGAGAGATGGCATTCACTTCACTTCCAGAGGACCTGAGTTCAGTTCCCAGCACCCATGTCAGGTGGCTTTACAACCACCTGTAACTCCATCTTCAGGAGATCTGATACTTTCTGATCATGACACTTTTTTATTCAGGCCATGGATTGGTACCTCCCACATCTAGGAGGCCAGAGATTCTCAACCTGTAGGCCACAGGCAATCTTCTATCTCCAAAAATATTTGTATTACTATTCATAACAGTAACAACATTACAGTTATGAAGTAGCAATGAAAATAATTTATGATTGGGGAATCCCAACTTGAGGAACTGTATTAAAAGGTTGCAGCATGAGAGACCATGTCTCAAAAAACAAGGTGGATGGCTTCTGAGGAATGACACCTAATATTGCCCTCTGGCTTTCATCTGAATGCACATATAAGTGCATTGCACTCCTTTTTAAAAAATCTACTTATTTTTATTTTATGTGCACTGGTGTTTTGCCTGCATGTATGTCTGGGTGAGGATGCCAGATCCCCTGGAACTAGAGTTGTGAGCTGCCATGTGGATGCTGGGAATCAAACCTGGGTCGTCTGGAAGAGCACCAGTGCTCTTAGCCACTGAGCCATCTCTCCAGCCCGCATGCGCACTCCTTTTAACCCATGCATGAGAACACACACACACACACACACACACACACACACACACACACACACACCATCATCCCTGTGTTGCTTGGGATTGATCCATACTTCCTCTGTCACAACTCCAGGGGGCACTATTGAAATAGAAATTACAGACTTCTCAAAACTTAAGCATGATGTTGTTGCCTGTAGGGTAACAGGAGGTGGTCCTTGGAGTCCAACAGTGTTGACATGACTCCTACAGTGAGGCATTTAGGGCTGGTATAAGCCCGGCTGTCACATCTGTGTGCCTCCATCTCTTGGACTGTTAGGAAGATTACAGTTCTATCTTAGAGGGTTGCTGTGACGGGGAAAGCATCCAGACAGAGCTAACTAATAGAAATATAACTTGAGTCATGTCTGTCCCTTCTGATTGTCTAAAAGCCCCATTACAAAAGTAAAAGGATACAGTGACATTAATTATAATGGTGCGTTTCCTCTTTTAATAATAGTTTTTTTAGGGATTTGAAGATTATATATGTACATATATGTTTATATATAGTGTATGTTAATTATATCCATTCCCTACTCCCCCAAGGCCCTCCCTAACACAGCTCCCTCCCAACTTCATATCCCTCCCTTTTTTAAAACTATGATTTAATTCATTTAGTACTACCATATGCTCATGGGTGTGGGATCATCCTCTGGGATATAGGAGACTTACTAGTGGCTTCACCTAAAAGAAAAATGATTCTCTTTCATGAGTATTTATTTCATTATGTAATACAAGTCATTAATCAGCTACTCGACATTCCTTTTGTCAGACCAAGTCTTTGCAAACTGATAAACATTTTAAATATTTTTATTATGTTTATTTATTGAGCACATGTGTGCCACCACACCTGTGTGGAGGTCACAGAAGCTTATTTCTCGTGTATTTCAGCTTCCCACTAATGGAATGGAATGCCAGTGTTTAAATTCAAGTTAATAAAATTAAATGGAATGGAGAACCAATTTCTAATTATATTAATCACATACTGTATTAATTACTTTTTTTAAATCATTACTGTGTCAGAAATACCCGACAAACGGGGCTGGAGACATGGCTCAGTGGTTAAGAGTACTTGCTGCTCAGTCATGAGAACTGGAATTTGGGTCCCAGCACCCACCTCAGAAGGCTCACAACACCCATAACTCTAGCTGCAAAGGATGACACTCTCTCCTGGCTTCTGTGGGCACCCTCACACACATGTGTACATATTGATGCATATACATGCACACACACACACACATACACACAGACACATTCAATAAAATAAATAAATAAAAGAACTTGACAAATGTGACTGGAGGAAATGAGAGTTCATTGTATCGCCATGGGCACTTGCATTTGTGTGTGGATGTGTATACCTGCAGATACACAAGTACATAGAGATGCAAATTTAAAAAAATCTTAAAAAATACTGAATGAACTAGCCAGTATCAAATTTCTTTATAGGAACTGGTAAGGAGTTCTCATTTGAAAACCTTTCCCCATCTGGGCATGTTCTCAGTTTGTTCATCTAAGATCAGATAAAGATAATAAAAAGCATGAAGATGGTAGGTTATCTGAAAATAAATCCAGTTCCCTTTCAATACCTGTGTGGTGCTGAGGAAGGCACTTAGCTTCTCTGTGCCTCTCAAACGAAAATGATCCTATTGTTCCTTTTGATGGCTAATTATGAAGGCAGTTGTGCTGTTTGGTATCTTTGGCAACTCAGTGTGAACCAGAGTCACCTGGGAAGAGGCAACCTACTGAGGAATTTTCTCCATGGGTTGCCTTGTAGACAAGTTTGTGAGGGTATTTTATTAATGTTTGATGTGTGAGGGCCCAGTCTACTGCAGGCAATGCCACCTGTTTGGGAAGAATTGTTTGCACTGCCACCTTGCTGTGCCAATAAAGTCTTCTTGAATCAAGGACAGAGTCAGTGATTGGCTGACAGGGATTAGCCATAGAGTTGTTGGAAGACTGAGGAAGTTGGGGAGAGAGAGAGAGACAGGAAGAGAGAAGGAGGGACTGAGGGGAACTTCTGGGGCTTTTGGACCAGAAAAATGTGGAGAGCAGGGTCAGCTGATCGCCCCTCCACTGCTGCAATTTAGGTAAATGCTACAGCCACCCTTAGACTGGGTTGTATAAGAAAGCAGGCTGCGAAAGGCATGGAGATCCAGCATTCCTCCATGGACTCTTCATCAGTTCCTGCCTTGCTGGAGTTCTTGCTTTGATTTCCCTCAGTGATGGACTATAATTTGGCCTGTAAGCCAAATAAACTCTTTCCTCTGAATGTTGGTTTGGGTCAGCATTTTATCACAGCAATAGAAACCAAATGAGAATAATGATGTAACCGTCGCATACTTCTTTTCATCTGGAAAAAAAAAATACTATCTGCCTGTCATATGTAGGACACCGGGATTCAGTTCCAGAGGTGGGATTCAGGGGGACACTGAGATGGATTGTTGGGGTTAAAAACTTTATATTAGTTGCTTGTCTGTTGCTGTGATAAAATATGATGACTAAAGTGACCATATAAGGAGGAGTTTATTTGGGCTTATGGTTTCAAAGGGAGAGTCTATAGTGGTGAGAGAGGCGCAGCTGGAGCAGGGAGCTGAGAGGTTACATCTTCTATGCAAACAGAAAGCAGAGAGAGTAAATTGAAAATGGGGTGAAGCTGTGAACTCTCAAAGCTCACCTTCAGTGATGTACTTTACAGCAAGTATCTACCCCTTGAAGGTTCCAAAACCTCCACAAACAGTGCCAGCCACTGGGGACCAAGTTCAAATACATGAATCTATGAAGGACATTCTCAATCAAACCACCAGTTATTAATGCCATCAACACATAGGTAACAACAGAGTTCAGGATCCAGCAATGAGACAGACAACATGGTGGGGACCCTGAAAAGGAGTCAGGACTCATATGATAGAGTCAGATTCCTTCTTATAGGTCTCAGAGGAAGGTTTCAGCATGATCCTGCAGTCAGTCTCTCTGATTCCCCATCCTGGAAGCAATTAGGGTGCAGGATGTCTGTCTGTCTGTACCCTCTTCAATGTAAACTCACTTCCCCAGGTTAGAGATCCTTGTACTTGGAAATGCATTAACTAGATCTTCACAGACCGTGCTCTTAGTAGGCACCTGACTGTGTCTGTATGATGGGCAGGGTAGCAGTCTGGTCTGGAGGCTAACATTAAACCATGATGTATTTCTTCTATCTTGCTCTTTTATCCTATCTGTTAAATAGGAGAATCACACAGAGGCTATGCAAGTCCTTGTTTGCCATACCGAATTTCCTTTATGAATAATCATTATTTTTTCTCTAGTTTGTCACATGAGAGACACAGTCAGAGTTAATGGCATTCTTGGGTCACTATTCTGACCCTTGGTCCTTTTCTTCTCTCTGCCTCCAGGGCGTTGTCTTCGTTCTACATTAACAATGGGAATATGGAAGGGATGGAAGAGGAGCTGAAACATCGATATGAGCAGAATAGGTGGCACTTTGGAGAGAGCCTGAAGAAAGCTGTACAGGCAGCAAGGAGGGAGAATTACTCCATGACTGATTTTTGGGCCTATTTTGTTGTTTCTAGGCAAACCAGAGAGGTAAGTCATTCCCAGCAGAGGATGTGGGGTTCCTAAAGGCTTGACCAACATCTTCTTTCAGCTCTTCCAAATCTGGGCACTTGGAATTTTCCCTCAAGACTAGAAAGATGCCAGGGTTGACTGATTGTGAGTAGAAGAATCCGACTGTGACTCATTTGTGCAGTAAAATAAGTAAAAATTGCCAGAAACATCTAGGATCATCCAAAGGCAAGAGGCTCCAAGGTGCCTATTCTTTGCATCTCTGTCCTTGTTCATTTCTTTTCTTGAATTTACTTTTCTCTCTCCTTGTATTCATATTTTATTCTTCACCCCAGAAAGACTAGAGTTTTCTGCATCTCCATGTTCTTAGTGGGAAAAGTTTTCTCCAGGCCCAGAGTACCACTGTGGTCACCTCAAGACCCTCTAGCCAGCTGGCTCCAGGATCCAGTCCCAGGTTATCGGAGCATGTCACCTGGTCAGCTCTATTCCAAGCAGATGGCTGCTATCATCCAAATGCCTGTGACTGCTGGGGTGAACTCATCATGGGTGCATTCCTCATAGGAGAGTCAGGATGACAGTGCAAACTCAGCTCCACTTGAGTTCTTTCTTCAGTGCATTTCTTCTGTTGTTTTGTTTTTGTTTTTGTTTTTTGAGGTTTGGTTGGGCTGGGTGAAAGGATAAATGGAGCTGGTTGGTCAATGGAAGAGTCCATGGTTACCAGAGTTAGAGTGGGCTTTATTAGAGAGAAGAGGGGGTAGGAGGGAGAAGCCAGGCCTGGCGGGGGAGGGGGAAGTGGGGTAGAGCAGGGGGCAGAGCAGACAGCAGAGAGGAAATGGAAACGGGAGGGTGGGGGTCCGCGTCTAGCTTTTTAAGGCTGGTTCATAGTTGCCCGCTGATGACGTAAGATGTTAAACCTGGAAGAGTGAGAGCAGGATCCTAACACTGGGTTGAACATTGTCCCATTCTTAGAAATGAGAGGGAAAGACAGCCTGAACTGTGAGACGGGAATAAAAAGAGAGAAAATGGAAGTTTTGAATGGTGCTGTTAGAATTTCTACCAGACTGTGGATTCTAGGGGAACAGATGCTATTCAGAACTGTCAAAGTAGAGCAGGAACCTACAGTGTATTTGATTTTCTCTTCTTATCATTCCCCTCTCTTTCCTTTCCCACTGTCCCTCCTTTCTCTCTTCTCTCTTAAAATTATTTTTAACTTTATTTGTATGTGAGTGTTTGCCTGCATTTGTGTATGTACATTACATTCATGCAGTGCACATGAAGACCAGAAAAGGGCACTGACTGTATCACTTGGAACTGGAGGTAACAGACAATTGTGAGCTGGAAACTGAACCCTGGTCCTTTGCAAGTTTTCTTAATCTCTGAGCCATCTTTCTAGCCCACCTCTCTGTCATCTCTCTTTCTCCTACTTCTCTCCCTCACCCTCCTTATCACAGTTTAACTTACTGTTTTTTTTGTTTTTTTGTTTTTTTTTTTTTTAAGATTTTTGAGGTATAACTGATATGCACACAGTTGGACATACAGATATATTTCAAACACATCTTGATGAGTTTGGACACATGCACTTACCTGTGAACTATCTCATGGTCAGAGTACTAATCATTTATCCCTTATAGAAATTACTTGTGTTCCTTCCTGCGTGCACATGCACACGTGCTTGTGTGTGTGTGTGTGTGTGTGTGTGTGTGTGTGTGTGTGTGTGTGTGTTTTATTTGTGAGGTGGACATGAGTTGCATGACAACTATCCCCTTCAGTTATACTAAGTGGCACAAGCCAGTCACATGATTCCACTTCTCCCAGGTATCTAAAATAGTAAAACACACAGATGTGAAGAACAGAATGGTGGTGGTCAGCACGTGGAGGCAGAGGCAAATGAGATTTGTTGCTCGAAGGGTATATAATTCTGCCAGATGAATAGGGACATGATCTCTCTCTTCACCCTTGGCCTGTGAAACTGTTTATCCACTCTCATTCTTTGAGGGTACCCCACCTTACTCTGTAGATGAGCTCTGTCTCTTTTCTATACTGGGAAGTATGAATAGTGGACTGTCGAGATAGCTGCATTCAAGCCTGAAGACCTGAGTGTGATCCCTGGAACTCCATGGTAGGAGGAGAACTGACTCCTTCATGTTGTCCTCTGACTTCCACACATGTGGAAATGGGTTTCATAGAGGAAGAAGAAAGAAGGAATATTACAGAACCAGGTGCACTATGTACTAAGATCCCATTGAGTTTGGGGAGACAAAACCATACCCTTGTGCTTTGACCCCATTCAATCTGAGTGCTTTCCTTTCATAGCTGCAGGACTCGAATTTGTCCAGCATAAAGAAACAAGTGGAAGAAGGCCTGCTGCCCTACCCAATTTTTGCAGCCATTGATGGTGACCTTCAGCCTGACTGGAGGAAGAGAAAAACTCGGAGTAAGCAAAAAATGGAGGGGAGGGGAGGAAGTAAGGGAATGAAAGGCAGTGTACAGGGCCAGGGACGTAGCTCAGTGGTAGATTGTTTGCTTTGAATACATGGGGTCCTGGGTTCAGTTTCCCCAGAAAGGCTTTGAATGGAATGTATGGGTGTTTCTGCCAGACTGCCCCTTTGGGAGGCCCAGGAGTAGAATATGGTCAGCTCACAGAGGGCAAACAGGAATCTCAGAAACCACCAGAGGGCCCATACTTGTGTTGGGTGACCAAAGAAGTTGAAATGTGGGTGAGGTGAGGGACCCAGGTAGGAGATACAGTGGCATGACTCTGAACTGTCATCTTCTCCTCGGTTCCGATAACCACCCTAAGCTAATGCTGGTGGCTTTCCTAATGTTTTGTTTTTTCTTTTGAGCCCCAGTCTTTGCTCTGGGATCAAGAACTCCTCACCCGATTTACTACATATAAAATGCATTTATTTGTTATTGCTCACCCTAGCATCCCAAAGCTCAGAAGTCCCTGAGGTTAATGTTCTATTTCTCGTGTACCCATACGTGTCCTCGATCTTGTTTCATTTCTGTTGCTGTCACAAAAAAGCAGCCTAGGGAAGAGAGAGTTTATTTGACTTACAATTCCAGGTTATGGTCCATTATTTCAGGGAAGTCAAGTCAGGAACTCACATATCACATACACAGTCAAGAGCAGAAAGGAAATACGCATATGTATCATTATTTTCTTGCTTGCTCTGGGCTATCTTTCTTTCCCTTTCTACTGATTCTGCCTAGGGAATAGTGACACCCACAATAGGCTGAATTTTTCCCTCTCAATTAACAATCATTAAGGTTCCCACAGATATTCCCATATGTCAACCTGATCTATTACCCATTAAGACTCTTTTAGCAGGTATTCTGGCCCATGTCAGGTTGAAAGTTGAAATTAATCAGTGTAGTCCCCTGTAGTTTTCCACTAGAGTGAGTAGAGCTGACCTCCTCCTTTACATAGATCCTCCCCCAGCAGTCCAGTGGTAGATTGTTTGTTTTGAATAATTGGCTGTATCATCTGACACTCCAATGATTACCAAGGTTAATTTGACTGATATGGATGGCTACCCAGGAGGTTCCTTCTCCACTCCATATGTGTCTCTCCTGAGCTATATATTGATTTAGAGAGGTTGACCTTCTTTCATAGAGGAAGACAGTTATTCAGTCAAGAAGGTATGAATAGCTTCACTCTTTTCAAATATTCCCTGAAGACTAATGAGACCTCTAGCCCACGCCTTCTCTAACTCAATCCTCCACATTGCAACCACTATCTCCTCCACAACCTGAGCACATTATGGACCTAGTATCAGCATCTCTCTTGAGGACTCTTGTAATTACTTCCTCATTTGCCCTCCTGTGCCATGTCATTTCCTCCTTCCATAGCTAACTGATAGAAATTTCTAGGACAGACATGATCATGTGATTTCCTTCTTACTATAAGTAGTCCATAGTACCCCCAGATAACCCTCATCTCATAGTGCATCTAGGGTTTTCGTCATTCTCACATTCTGGATTGCATCTGTGATGAAGTAGAAGAGAAAGTTGGTTATGAGGCTCAAGTTTGGGGAAATGATGGAAACAGGGTTTTTGAAATAATGAATTGTGTCCATCTGAATGGCTCTCAGAGGCATGGGGAAGAGATTCCCCAATATTTGAGATCAGCCAGCCCACCCCTATATGGTAGTCTCTTGGTTGGCACTCCTTACTCTGTGGCTTCCCTTCCCTCAGCACCTGTGTTCCAGGCGCAGAGCTTGTAGTTGACTCTTGTTTTGCCTCCCCAGAGTCCTGGTTTGAATTCACCCCTCACCATGCTGGCTACCCTGCACTTGGGGCTTTCATTCCCATCACACAGTTTGGAAGCAGATTTGAGAATGGAACACTGGTTAGACCTGAGCCTGAGAGAGACTTGACTTACCTGAGAGGTCAGTACTGGGATCAGATGGAATTCTGAGGAGGTGGGAAGTAGATGTTGGGCAAGAATGACCTCTGAATGTCTAGCTTTGCCAGGCATCTTCAATGCTAGGAGGAAAGGAGAAGTCTTGGGGTTTCCAGAGGAAGGCTTTCAGCATCTCCAGGGACTCCCTGGCTTGACAGATACCTGGTAGCTTACTGAGTGGTCCAGGAGGCACCTGAATCTAAGGTTACAGCTTCTGATAAACAGATTTAGAATGCGAGTATGGGATTTATATGCAATCCCACAAATAAAACACTAAGCACTGTACCCAGAGTGTGGTAGCAATTCAAAGATAGTTAAGTCCCCATTTACTGAGCAAATGATTTTTGTTGTTGTTTTAGACTGGGTCTCATGTATCCCATTTTGGCCTTGAACTGACTGTGTGCCTGAGGCCAGTCTTGAACACTTTATTTCTCCTGTATCCATCTCCCAGGTGCTAGGATTATAGGTGTGCACCACCATGCCCAATCAACATATAATTTTGAGATACACTATGAAGTCCTTCATGGGTACCTCCTTCTGCATAGATAGAAACAGAGCCAAGATTGTTTTTTTCCTCCATCATCCTCTACTGAAAATGGCCATTCCAACAATCTAGTCACTGAAGTAGGGTCTTTTGATGCCATCTCTGTTCTCCATATATGTCTAATCTGGCTACAGGTCCTCTCCATTCCATTTCTAGGTTTTTAGAATCCACCCATACCCCTTCTTTCCCATCAGCAGCAGCACTCACCCCTGAGCTATCATTGTCTGACACTGTGAACCCCTCAGCTGTTCCTCATATTTCCATTCTGCGTCTGTCTATTACAGGCAACGAGACTCAAACATAATGTAACCCTATTGATTCACTGTAATTACAGGAAGTCTTAGTTTTATTTCTCTTTTCTTTACAGGTTTATGGGGAAGTGCTCTAGCTGATATTGAAGAAATTAAGAAATATATTTGGGGTGAGTATTTGAGGGGACCCCAAGGGCCAAAGCCTAGAGGTAGATATCTTGTGTAAAGGAACTAATCTTCAGTTTTCTTCATGTGACAGAAGAGGAGACGACTGTCATTGTCCCTACGATTATATTTCCTTACACTACTGCTTTCTCTCAAGCCACCTTGAGGCAGCAAGGATGGCTGCCCTGTGGCTGGGTGCAGGCTGCCTTGGCAACAGTGCTGTTTAATTACATGTGACCTCTTTTCCCACCTTCTCTGCATTTTCGTTGCTCTGTCTACACCACACAGATGATGATAGCAGTAGTTGTGAGGGTTCAGAGAGTGAATTCTTCTAAAGGACTAAAGATGGACCCTGGTAGGTAAAAGCACTGGGAAGCAATAGAAGTTATTATCTGTTCAAGTACATTATCCTTACCCCAGCCTCAAGGGATGATGCTGCAATCACCTGAATTTAAATTTTATTTATTTTGCGAGACGTGGTGGTGTATACTTTAATCCTAGCATTTGGGAGGCAGAGGCAGAAATTCTCTGTGAGTTCAAGGCCAGCCTGGTCTGCATAGTGAGTTCCAGGGCAACCAGGACTACACAGAGAGACCCTGTCTCAAAAATTTTTTTTTAATGTGGAGCTGAGGATCAAACCCAGGGCCTTGCGCTTGCTAGGCAAGCGCTCTACTACTGAGCTAAATCCCCAACCCCCTCAAAATTTATTTATTTATTTTATGTACATGGATGTTTTGTCTGCATATATGTCTGTGTACCACATGTGTGTCTGGTGACTGCAGAGGCCAGAGGAGGGCTTTGAATCCCCTGGAACTGGAATTCTACATGGTTGAGAAATGTCATGTGTGTGCTGGGTATTGAGCCTGGATCTTCTGGAAGTGCAGGCGGTAGTCTTAACCACTGAATCATCTCCCCAGCCTTCAACTTTAATTTTTTTGAGAGCCATTGAGTTGTAAGAGTACTGAGTGGCTTGTGTGCTCTCATTGTCGAGTGAGTACTGATGTAGGAATTGATAGTAGTTTGTGCCTGGAGTCACATCTTAGCTCTGACCAGTATGATAATATGCTCTGGCCAATCAAGTGCTCTGTGACACTATGTCTCCTATAATTGAGACAACAATACCCCCCAGCCTCATGTATTAGAGATGAGTTTTAAATGACCTAATATTTGTATGGTGCTTAGAGCAGAGCCTGGGCCATAGTAATAATGTCTCATGAACATATAATAACAATGATGTAACCAGACAGAATGAGTCTGCATTTTGGTGAGTGTGAAGCCCAAACTCAACAGCCAAGAGGTGACACAGTAGAATAAAGAGGCATTACCTATTGCCTGTTTTGCTAAGTAGAGTCAGGCATTGATGCCAAAGTGATACTCTCTTCAAACAAAGGAAGTGTGAGGACTTGTTTGGGGAGGTCGTGAGTGTTTGGGAAGGCATTTCAGGAGTGTGCCCATACCTGGGCATGCATAATTTAAGAGGTGAACTGTAGCAGTGGCTTAGTGGTTAAAGCATTGACCATGCAAGTGTAAGGACTAGAGTTTGGATCTCCAGATCCTGTGTAAATACCGGTTGGTTATGGTAGCCTGCCTGTAAATCCAGCCTTGGATGGCAGAGACATGGGATCCCTGGAGCAAACTAGCTACTAATGTAGCTATATTGGTTAGCTCTGGGTTTGATTGAGAGATCCCTGCCTCAATGAATAATGTAGCAAACAACAGAAGATGTTTCCCAGCATCATCTTTGAGCCTCCACACATACCTCACACATGCACACACACATGATGTACACTTTTATATGTTACCCTCATGTGACCAACACCAATAATATCACACACATAAAAATGAAAAAATAAGTCAGATGTATGCTGTTTAGTATGCTCAGTTTCAAATTAAAGTTCGAGAGGGAGGGATGGAAGTTGAGAATGCATTTGGGTACATGAATGAGGCTTGGGTTAAAGATGGTGGGCAGGAATACTCTGACTGTGCTAGCTTTCGTGGTAAAGGTGGTGGGTCTCACTTAGTGCCACAGTGCTGGGCAGTTGTTTGTTGACTTTTTGTGAGCTGACCTGGTGTAGGCTCCAAGTAAAAAAAATTCTTTCTCCAAGATTTTAGCTGCAGCCAAAGTAAAGAATATTTTGTATATCAATTATATCTATAGGAATCTCTTGATTTCCAAGGCTGCATGCCTCACTGTAGCTGCTAACAATAAAAATAGTTACTGAAAGTTTATGCCCATAACTATTCATTCTTCATTTAATACCATGGGACAAACATATTCAGGGTCTATGTTTTAACATTGTTCTTTAAAAATATCATTCACCATGTGTTGGTTAAAGGCAAATTCACTGAGTCTAGAAGCAGGTGTGGTTGCTCACACCTTTAATCCCAGTTCTCCAGAGGCAGGTGGATTTCTGAGTTCCAGGCTAGCCTTGTAGGTCTGGTTTACAGAGAGTTCCAGGACATGCAGGATTATACTGAGAAACAATGTCTTAGAACACAATAAAACAAAAAACCAACCAGACAAAAAAGAGAGTATCTCTTTCTAGCTTCCCTGTGGCTAAAGTTGGAGGTTGAGTCATGCTTCATTTCCATAGTGGGTATACGATTGCTTACTGGTGAAGAAGCCTTGATTTATTGTGGTGTGTATTGTCCCATCCCATTTCAAGTTACCAACATGGGAGGTAGAGTTGGAAAGAAAGCATGGAGTTAGGTCTTGAGATTCAGTATCAGCAAAGCTCCAGCTGTGGCCAATCCTATAAAGGAGTAGCCCTAGAGAAACTTGCCTTGGACACACTCAACACTAGGAGTGATGGTGCACACCTGGAATCCCAGCACTTGGCAGGTGGAGGCAGGAGGATCAGGAGTTCAAGGTCATCTTCAGCTATGTAGTGAGTTTGAGACCAGTCTGAGTAATATGAGGCCCTGTCTTATAAAACTAAAAAACAAAGACAAACAAACAAAAAACCCCTCAATATCATAGCCATTGGCTTCATTGTACAGTTAAACATTCTGCATTTTTGCTCTCTTGCAGACATATTAAGGGACCTGAGAGAAAGATTGAAGCAGGGAGGTAAGCACCCTGCTTTGTTGTGAACCACTGATGAGTACGTGGATGAGAAGTTGAATAAGCAAGCCACAGATTATGCAGAATGCCATGATTATGCTCATAGTTACCTTGTGAAATGTTATTCATACGTCACCTGCTCAGTTGTGCTGTGTGTGTGTGTGTGTGTGTGTGTGTGTGTGTGTGTGTGTGTGTGTGTAGTACATATATGTACTGTGCATGTATGTGGAAGCCAGAAGATGATGTCTGGTGCCATCTTCTATCACTCTCAACCTTATGTGAACTTAGAGTTTGTTAATTGGCTAGACTGACTGGCCAACAAGCCTCCAGGATGCTCCTATCTCCACCTCATTGCTGATTACAGGTGTGTGCCCCTGTGCCTGGCTTTTTAAGAGAGTGTTAGGGATCTGAACTCAGGTCCTCATGCTTGAGAAACAAGTGTTTTACTGATGGGGTCATCTCTCCAGCACCACTCAGGAGTTTTTTTTTTTTTTTTTTTTTTTTGACAGATGAGTCACCTGAGGATCTTGGATTGACAGAGAAATCATGATTGGAAGTGTGTGTGTGTGTGGTGTGTGGTGTGTGGTGTGTGGTGTGTGGTGTGTGTGTGTGTGTGTGTGTGTGTGTGTGTGTGTGGTGTGTGGTGTGTGTTCCTTCCATTAGTATGTAAAGGGGTAATGGTGGGAAAATCAGAAGCCTTGTCAAGAGGGCTCATGCCTCTGTGCTACATGGAACAAGGGAGATGGCCTTCTGTTCTGTACTTCCCATTTACTAGCCAAGGTGGAAAAGGAAGGAGCATCTAGGTCCCTGAATTACATGTGGGAGCTTTGTAAGTAAAATACATGGAAGCTGGGCTGGACACACACAGCAGTGTCAGGAAAGGGGTGACAGGGAGATCTGCGTTGGGGAAGGCAGTGATGCTATCTTCACATTCTCATGGGAGGCTACTTTTATCTCTGAGCAGAGGTTAAAGCATCGACACACATGGAATCTCCAGAGATGCAGGTGGATGAAGTGCTCTTGGATTTAATGATGGCTTATGTCAAAGATCAGAATGACCCCAGCATCAAGGCTAAGCTCCAGGCCCTGCAGCAGGTTCTGAGTGCTGAGAGAGGTTCGTGCGTGAGGACAC